>NC_081552.1:124764952-124829883 GCF_963082655.1 Stomoxys calcitrans | reverse complement strand
ATTTAAGTGCGAATCGAGAGATACATATATATGGGAGCTATATATAAATCTAAACCGATTTTAATAAAAATTTGCAGATATGTTTTTTTTTTTTTTTTTTTTTTTTTTTATTATTATTATTCGTTTCTTTATTTTGCAATTATCATTTTAGTCCATAATTTCATACAAAATTAATAATGTTTGGTTTATATATATAAATATTTACAGTTCATTTGAAATTAATTAATTTTGCAAACAAGAAACAAGCAAGTTACTTTGACAATGGTTTTGAAAAAACCGTCAGTCGTAAAATAGAAGTTAATATCATGTTCTCGTAAAATTATATTCATTTATTAAGAATTCTCTGTACTTTGAACCAGATTTTAAATATGTGACAAGTTTTCTCCAGTGGTTTACATTACTGCCGTTTAAAATGTTTATTGTATCTTCTTCAGTTAATATTGGTGTTTGAAAGATTCGTATTCTGAACTCTCTCATAACTGGACAAACTCCCAAGAAATGGCGTATAGTTTCCTCTTCATTCAGATTACAAAGGGAACAATTTTTCATTTCATTCTCCGCGTAAAAATTCGTTGCATTCAAATGGACTAATCCGCATCGCGCCTTAAATATCCAAGATATTTCCTCGCTGGAAAAAGAATCAGTAAAGTAAAATTCTCCTCTAGTGTGATCTAAGAATTTATATATTCTTGACATGCTTTGTGATTTTTTCCTCAGATTTTCATTTATTAATTGTATTTTTTTATTATAAACAATATGTGAATTAAAAATTTTCCATTCATGTTCCTGGGAAGTATTTGGCCATTGGACGTTCAAATTTTCCGCTAGTGCTTTGACCTCCGTTACCCAGAATACTTCTTCCTGCAACAGCAATTTTGTTAGTATTTTTGGCAATCGATTTTCATGGTACTTGTACATTATTTGGTAAATGTAATGTAGATGAAGATTTATTGTGTATAAATGGCAATTTTCGACAGATGTCTCCAGCATCAACGCGTAATTCGGGGTGAAATTTGGTATTTTAAGTATTTTCTTCAGAAAGTAGCGTTGCAAATTATCAACTTCCTCAAAGTGAGAAAAGCCCCATACCTGAGCCGCATATATCAGCAGATATGTTAAAATCAGCAACAAAACGGTCCATGCCAAATTTTGTGTAGTTCGGTTGAAAATTGTGCAAGTCGGGTGGTACATATATAGGAGCTATATCTTAATCTGAACCAATTTTTACCAAAACCAATAGCGTCCGTCCAAGGGCCAAAAAAGTGATATGTACAAAAATTCGAAATGATGGGGCAACAAACGTCTGAAATTATTTTCTTTAAATTTTCAGAAATGGCGCATAACACTGATTTTCAGAAACGCCAGATATCGGAGATAGGTGGTGCGATTTAACCAAAATTTTGTGTGCTCTCTTATAGTAACTTAAAAACAAATGTTCGGTATCCAAATTTCGGATGGGGTACCTAGGGGGACCGCCCCACCCCCAAAACCTACCAAATAAATATATTGACCAATCATGACAATATAGAACTCAAACGAAAGGTATTGAAGATTAGAAAATGTATCTGATATCTAATTGTCGGACCGAGTCCAAATGGGGCATATTTACTGACCATGGCAATATTGGAATCAAATGAAAGGTATTTGCTAGTAAAATATCCAAATGTGAGACCCAGTTACTGGGGCGCCACCCCTTCCCCAAAACACCCCACAAACAGGACTTATTTATTGACCATGGCAATATGGGGCTTAGGTTGAAGCTATTTGAGTGTAGAATAGGAATCTGACAAATTTACGACCATATCAATATGGGGTTCAAATGAAAGGTCTTTGGGAGTAAAGCACGAATCAGATATCAATATTCGGAAAAAGTTTCTATGGGGCCACCCCAGCCCAATGACAACACCCAAATAGGAAGTATTTGCTGACCATTGCAATATGGGGTTCAAATATGATTCATTTTAGAGTAGGACACGAATCTGATATATATTTCCAAGGCCGAGTCACTGAGTGGCCGCCCCATCCCCAAAACCGGCCATGTTTGTCGACTATGGAAATATGTGGAAATGAAAGGTATTTGGGAGTAGACCACGAATCTGATATCAACATTAGAGATCAACTGTCTAGGGGACGACCCAACACCATAAAACCCCCCAAATAGGACGTATGAGCTCGCTAAGACAACTTGGGTCTTCAAGACAGTAGAGCTCGATCCTGATCGCTTTTAGGGTCCGTACCCCAAACCGGTCATGTTTGCCGACTATGGAAATATGGGGCTCAAATGAAACGTATTTGGGATTAAAAAACGAATTTGAAATCCAATTTCGAGGCCAATGGCAATATAGGGTTCAAATAAATGATGTATCGATATATGAGAATAGAGATGCTCATATATCTTTTCAGGGCTAAATGTTTGGAGGACAACCCCATTCCCCAAAACACCCCTAAATCGGGCGTATTTATCGACCATGTCGATGTGGGGCTCAAATGAAAGCTATTGGGGAGTAGAGCACGAAATTGATACCCACTTTTGTGACCAATTTTCTGGTGTTTTACCCCTTTCCCAAAATACCCCACAAACATCAATTATGTACTGACCATCGCAATATGGGGCTCAGATAAAGGTATTTGGGACAATGTGGGACCATATTTTTGGGGCTCCGCCCATTCCCCAATACACCCCCCAGAGGATAAAAATTTACCGACCATGCCAGTATGTCGTTTAAACGAAAAATATTTGAGTTAAGAAAACAATTTTTATAACCAATTTTGGGGTCAAGTGTCTGGGTAACCACCTCACCCCCGAAAACACCCCTAAATCGGACATCATGAAAATATTGGGCCGAAATAAAGTATTATGAAAATGGAGTACATCTAACTTCCAAACTTAAATGGCATTAAATTCTCCGAGTGAAATTCGTAGTCCAATAAAGATCAAATGGGATTCAGATAGAGGCACTTATATGGTTATACTGTTAGTCAAGCGGTATGCATGTACTATTTTCGTAGCAAAGTATTTCACTAAAAGATCTTTAATTGTCGAAAATAAATATTCAAATGATAATTTTGTTCCATATAAAGTAAAGGCCCGATTCAGCTAGTACCACATAAAAAATACAAATTTGCCTATGAACATTTAGAAACAGATTGAATTCTTCTGCTCTGTTCGATACAAGTTTAAGCTCAATGATTGAGAATGATATATGACCAATGATATTCGCCCAAAAGATGACACAAAGCCCAAAAACGATTTATTAAATTTCAGAAAGACAGAATAAATATCGCAAAAATCAGAATTTGGATTTGTATATTCAGAAATTTTAAATTTTAACACGAAAGGCCGAAGCGTTAAGCCTTGTTTTGGAGCGTCATTTTGCAAAAATGCAATAGCGCACATAAATCTCACAAAAGCAACACGGAAAGTTAAACAAATTTTTACTTTGGCGCATGAAAGCGAGTGTCATTCTGTGCTGCCACATGAGGAGTAGTGTTTTAAGTCGTCAAAGTTAAAAATTGATTAACTTTAGCGAGTTGATTTGTTGACATTTGTTTGCAGAGTTGAATTTTTAAACGCGACGCTCTTTAACCCGCTCATTCTGTTTTGGCCTTAAGGGTCGGTTGGTTGATAGTGGCCTTTATGATGTGGTTGGCTACATCGAGGGAAATTCGGGTGTGGGCATTTTCCCACGGCCCGCTTCTTGAGCTTCACGTAATAACGTGAAGTTGGAGTGCATACATGGAGCTCTGTGGCCATGAAGGTCCCCCTCTTTAGGTAAATTGAGTTAATAATATGATGCTGAAAGGACGGATTATCAACGCATCACAGGCAGAGGGGCCGATAAGGAAGATTGTGGGAGAATGGGTACAGATATCTCTTTGAGGAGTTAGCGAGATCGTGTGAAAAATTTCAAGGTCGTAGGTTCTCCGGGCTATAAAGTTAAAAAAAATTCAGACGGAATTATTTTTACAACAATCCCCAAAATACCCCTTGCCGGCAAAAATTGTTTAAAATTCGTCATATTTTTAGTAGCCTGTGGAGGCTACAAAATTTTTCTGCATGCGCTTAGGAGACATATGGAGCAAAAATTGCAAATTTTGCCCAAGAACATTCCACTAAGAAACAGGGGCATATGGAGTAAAAAACAAAAAACCCAAATGGGGGATCTGGGCTTTGTAATTTGAGAACTCGAGGGGTTTGCCAATTTTGAATTACATATTGCAACCGTTTCAGTTGACATACCTTTTTCAAATTTCACTTAACACGCGTCTACAATATGTTCTCTTCACAAAATAAATGAAACAAGTAAAAGCGTGCTAAGTTCGGCCGGGCCGAATCTTATATACCCTCCACCATAGATCGCATTTGTCGAGTTCTTTTCCAGATATCTCCTTTTTGGCAAAAAGGATATAAGGAAAGATTTTCTCTGCTATTAGAGCGATATCAAGATATGGTTCGGTTTGGACCACAATTAAATTATATGTTGGAGACCTGAGCGCCCTTTGGGGGCTCAAGAAGTAAAATAGAGAGATCGATTTATATGGGAGCTGTATCAGGCTATAGACCGAGTCAGACCATAATAAGAACGTATGTTGATGGTCATGTAAGGATCCGTCGTACAAAATTTCAGGCAAAACGGATAAGGTTATGAACTGATTTGAAACTTATTTGGGACAGCTATTGATTTAACAAGTAAAAAGGCGTTAAGTTCGGCCGGGCCGAACTTTGGATACCCACCACCTCGGGTATATATGTAAACCACATTTCATCAAAATTCGGTGAAAATTTCATACCTTATACTCATATACCTCATACCGATCTGAACTATATACGACACGGACGTCGAAAAGCCGAACATAAATCACTGTGTCAAATTTCAGTGAAATCGGACTATAAATGCGCCTTTTATGGGGCCAAGACTTTAAATCGAGATATCGAATTATATGGGTCTACATGGCAGCTATATCCAAATCTGGACCGATTTGGGCCAAGTTGCATAAACATGTCAAAGAGCCTAACACAAAGCACTGTCCCAAAAATTTCGGCGAAATCGGACAATAAATGCCTATTTTATGGGCCCTACACCTTAAATCGTGAGATCGGTCTATATGGCAGCTATATTCAAATCTGGACCGATCTGGGCAAAATTGAAGAAGGACGTCGAAGAGCCTAACCAAACTCTCTGTCTCAAATTTCAGCGACATCGGACAATAAATGCGTCTTTTATGGCCCCAATACCTAAAACCTAGATATCGGTCTATATGGCAGCTATATCCAAATCTGGACCGATCTGTGCGATATTGCAGAAGTATGTCAAGGGGCTTAACTTATCTCACTGTCCCAAATTTCGGCGACATCGGACAATGAATGAGCATTTTATGGGCCCAAAACCATAAATCAAGAAATCGGTCTATATGGCAGCTATATCCAAATCTGAACCGATCTGGACCAAATTGAAGAAATATATCAAAGGGCCTAACACAACTCACTGTCCCAAATTTCAGCAAAATCGGATAATGAATGTGGCTTTTATGGGCCTTATACCATAAATCGGAGGATCGATCTATATGGCAGCTATATCCAAATCTGGACCGATCTGAGCCAAATTAACGAAGGATGTCGATGGGCCTTACACAATTCACTGTCCCAAATTTCATCAAAATCGGATAATAAATGTGGCTTTTGTGGGCCTAAGACCCCAAATCGGAGGATCGGTCTATATGGGGGCTATATCAAGATATAGTCCGATATAGCCCATCTTCGAACTTAACCTGCTTATGGACAAAAAAAAGAATCAGTGCAAAGTTTCAGTTCAATATCTCTATTTTTAAAGACTGTAGCGTGATTTCAACAGACAGACGGACAGACGGACGGACATGTCTAGATCGTCTTAGATTTTTACGCTGATCAAGAATATATATACTTTATAGGGTCGGAAATGGATATTTCGATGTGTTGCAAACGGAATGACAAATTAAATATACCCCATCCTTCGGTGGTGGGTATAAAAATAAAATATGTTATGCAAAATTTCAGCCAAATCGGATAGGAATTGCGCCCTCTAGAAGCTCAAGAAGTCAAGACCCAAGATTGGTTTATATGACAGCTATATCAGGTTATGGATCAATTTGAACCATACTTGGCACAGTTGTTGGATATCCTAACGAAACACGTCGTACAAAATTTCAATCCGATGAGAATTGCGCCATCTAGAGGCTCAAGAAGTCAAGACCCAAGATAGGTTTATATGACAGCTATATCAAGTTATGAACCGATTTGATCCATATATCCAGATATATCCAATTATAAACTGATCTGTACCATATTAAGGTCGGATATCGTGAGGCTCGAAAAAACTCACTGTTTCAAATTTCAGCGAAATCGAGTAATAAATATGCTTTTATGGGCTTCAGTCCATTTGTCGGTAGACCGGTCTATAATGCAAATATATCTAAATATAGTCCGATCAGAACCATAAGGTCGGATGTTGGGAGGTCTTAACCTATTCATTATTTAAAATTTCATTCATTCAAAATTTCAATTATGGGATTCAGACCGTTTATCGGGAGATTGGTCTATATGGTAGCTACATCTAAATATAGTCTAATCTGAACCATATTTGGGTCAGTTGTCGAGAAGCCTAAAACTACTTACTGTTCCGATTTGAGCCAAGTTCCAGAAAAGTGTCGAAGAGCCTAACACAAAGCACTGTCCCAAATTTCAACAAAATCGGATAATAAATGTGGCTTTTATGGGCCTAAGACCTTAAATCGGAGGATCGGACTGGGCAGCGATCAGTAAATCAAATAATCAGTCCATTACGCGATTCTTTTAAGAATTGCGGACGTTGGGGGCTCAAGAAGTAAAATAGAGAGATCGATTTATATGGGAGCTGTATCAGGCTATAGACCGATTCAGACCATAATAAACACGTTGATGGTCATGAGAGGATCCATCGTACAAAAATTTCAGGCAAATCGGATAATAATTGCGACCTTTAGAGGCTCAAGAATTCAAGATCCAAGATCGGTTTATGTGGCAGCTTTATCAGGTTATGAACCGATTTGAGCCTTATTTGGCACGGCTGTTGGAAGTCATAATAAAATACGTCATGCGACATTTCAGGCAAATCGAAAAGGAATTGCGCCCTCTAGAAGCTAAAGAAGCAAAGTCCCCAGATCGGCTTATATGAAAGCTATATCAGGTTATGGACCGATTTTAACCATACTTGGAACAGTTGTTGGATATCATAGCAAAATACTTCGTGCAATTTCATTCAAATCGGATAAGAATTGTGCCGTCTATTGGCTCAAGAAGTCAAGATCCAAGATCTGTTTATAGGGAAGCTATATCAAAACATGGACTGATATGGCCCATTTACAATCCCAACTGACCTACACTAATAAGAAGTATTTGTGAAAATTTCAAGCGTGTATACCGTTGCCACCTTCTGTATTTGCAGTTTTTCAATGTCCATCTCCCAGTTGGAGTCTGATCGTACGTTTTCCGCCACACTAATATAGGTGAGAACTTTCGCGTTTGGGGTCGCTCTGCGGAAAGCCATTTGGACAAATGTTATATCGCCCAAATTCTTGCAAAGAAATGGCAAAAGAAATTATTTAACAAAACTTCAAATACTAACATTAAAGAGAAAACAAAAATATTTGCTTATTCGTACAAAAATTTTCTTTAGCATTATCTGCGATATCTCAGTTTATATTAGATAATCAGGTAATCAGGTACTACTATTTAAAATTGGTTACATTTTTTAGGGTAGCGATTGCTTGAAGTTTCAAAAACCAACAAGAAAAAAGCGTGCTAAGTTCGGCCGGGCCGAATCTTATATACCCTCCACCATGGATCGCATTTGTCGAGTTCTTTTCCTGGCATCTCTTCTTAGGCAAAAAAAATGATATAAGAAAAGATTTGCTCTGCTATTAGAGCGATATTAAGATATGTTCCGGTTTGGACTACAATTAAATTATATGTTGGAGACCTGTGTAAAATGTCAGCCAATTCGAATAAGAATTGCGTCCTTTGTGGGCTCAAGAAGTAAAATAGAGAGATCGATTTATATGGGACCTGTATCGGGCTATAGACCGATTCAGACCATAATAAACAAGTATGTTGATGGTCATGAGAGGATCCGTCGTACAAAATTTCAGGCAAATCGGATAAGAATTGCGCACTCTAGAGGCTCAAGAAGTCAAGACCCCAGATCGGTTTATATGGCAGCTATATCAGGTTATGAACCGATTTGAACCATACTTGGCACAATTGTTGGATATCATTACAAAACACGTCGTGCAAAATTTCATCCCAATCGGATAAGAATTGCGCACTCTAGAGGCTCAAGAAGTCAAGACCCAAGATCGGTTTATATGGCAGCTATATCAAAAAGTGGACCGATATGGCTCATTTGCAATACCAACTGACCTACACTAATAAGAAGTATTTGTGCAAAATTTCAAGCGGCTAGCTTTACTCCTTCGGAAGTTAGCGTGCTTTCGACAGACAGACGGACGGACGGACGGACGGACAGACGAACGGACATGGCTCGATCGACATAAAATTTCACGACGATCAAGAATATATATACTTTATGGGATCTAAGACGAATATTTCGAGTAGTTACAATCAGAATGACGAAATTAGTATACCCCCCATCCTATGGTGGAGGGTATAAAAATTGCAACGTCATCCGGAGGGTGGAATGTCACAACAAACAATATAAAAACACAGTTTTGTTTTTTGTTATCTTCAAGATATCGCCATCCTTAACTAATTTGAAACCCAGATAGGAAAGGCAAAAGTCGGGAGGTGCCGACTTTATAATACCCCACACCTACCCTATAGATACAAAGTGGGAGCAATATCTAATTCCGAACCAATGTTGGTGGACCTCGGCGGATGTTTTCGGATGAGTTATTAAATAATCCGTATCAAATTTCGAGCAAATATGTTCAAACTATAATAAATACTTTTGACAAATGACAACATTATTGCAAATTACCCAAAATCTGACGAACATATATATGGGAGCTACATCTAAATCTGAACCAATTTTGACCAAACTTCTTAGATATTGCGGAAGAAATCGAGGAAAGTGTTATGTACAATTTTGGCAATATTGGTCAATAAATGCGTTTGCAGTGGCTCTGGAAGTGAAAATCGGGCGTAAAACATATAAGCAGCTATATCTAAATATGAACCGGTTTCTATGAAATTCACAAGAGTCACAATAATGTCCTTGCTGTTAAGTTTCGAGAGATTGGTTAGACAGACAGACGGACATAGCTTAAACGAATTTGAAAGTGATTTTGAGTCCAATGGCATACTTATCAATGGGTCTATCTCTCTTCCTTCTGGGTGTTTCAAACAAATTCACCTTCTGGGTGTTTCAAACAAATTCACTAAGTTATAACACCCTGTAACACAGTAGTAGTTTAGGGTATAACGAGTAAAAGCAATAGCATTTGTCTCGATCTTGTCCCGGTATCTCATTTTAGGCCAACAAAAGATAAATGAAATTAATTTCTATTCTATTAGAGCTATATCAAGTTATCGTCCAATTCGGACCATAATCGAATTGAATGTTGGACACCATAGTAGAAGTTATTGTGTAAAATTGCAGCCAATTCGAATAAGAATTGCGTCCTTTAGGGGCTCAAGAACTAAAATAGGGAGATTATATGGGAGCTGTATCAGGCTATAGACCGATTTAGACCATAAGTTGAAGGTCATGAGAGAAGCCGTTGTACAAAATTTCAGCCAATTCGGATAATAATTGCGACCTCTAGTGGCTCACGATGTCAAGATCTCATATCGATTTATATGGCACCTACATCAAGTTATGGACCAATTTCAACCATACTTAGCACTGTTGTTGGAAATGATACCAAAATCCTCATGCAAAATTTCAGCCAAGTCGGATAAGAAAAGCGCCGTCTAGTGGCTCAAGAAACCAATATGCAAGATCGGTTTATATGGGAGCTATATCAAAACATGGACCAAGCCGTATCGATCCAAACCGACCTATACTAATAAGAAGTATTTTTGGAAAATTTGAAGCGGCTAGCATTACTCTTTCGAAAGTTAGAGTGCTTTCGACCGACAGGCAGACAGACGGACGTACAGACAAGGCTAGATCGACTTAAAATTTCATGGCGATCAAGAATATATATTCTTTATGGGTTCTTAGACGAATATTTCGAGGATTTACAAATAAAATGACGAAATTAGTACACCCTCATTCCATGGTGGATGGTATAAAAATACTACCAAAATTTATAACAAGTGAAAGTGTGCTAAGTTCGGCCGGGCCGTATTTTGGGAACAAACCACCATGGATTCTCCTTAAAATGTATACAAACTAAATTTAGTTGAAGGGCATAATTGTATTCTACATGCCAAACTTCTGTCAAACCACCAAAAATTAAAACTTCTAGGAACTGAACAAGGATAATCGAGAGACCGGTTTAATTAAATTTATTCTAAACAAAAAAAAAAATCAGCAACATTTTTTAAAATGTCAAAATTGTTTATATTATATTCTACAAAGACAAAATTTTGCTGAGGCCAGGGCTGCCCTAGAAGTATTCTTCTTTACTAAACAAACGCAATGAAATTCTTAGTAAAAAAAAAATTAATGAATTTTTTTGAAACAAATTATAATTAAATTTTTCTAAAATCAAAATTTCAGCGTAACATTCTCTAATGACAAAACTCAGCACGGGCCGAGGCTCGTGACAATGACAAAATTTTTTCCCAACTTTTTCTAAAGGCAACACTTAAATTAAAATTTTTCTAAAGGCTAAATTTTTACAGTCTTGCAGTGTAAGAAGGACATTAACGCCTTCTCTGAGGATGGCAAAATCCGCATTGTTTTGGTGCCGGGTCATAACGTAGTAAGGGGAAATGAAAGGGCAGACGATTTGCGGGTGAAGGATAAAGGACTGCCGTCAATAAACTTCGTTAACCCAAAGCCTTTCGGGTCGACGCAGTCCGAGTTAAGGGAGTGGGCGACGAATGCGCTTGCAACATTGTGGAACAGCGATACGGTCGGTAGGACAGCGAAAATTGTATGGGGGGATCCAGATCGTGAAAAGACGACACTATTACTGAAATGAAGCAAGAAGGAGGTCAGTATAGCTATTGGTATCATAGCGGGACACATAGGACTACGAGCTCACTTATGTAAAATTGGTGCGGAAAGTGACAGCATGTGTAGGGCATGCGGGGAAGATGACGAGACGTTGGAGAATTTCTTTTGTCATTGTCTGGCTTTCGTGTCTAACAGATACCGCCACTTAGGTGGAGTCACAATACCAGACATGAACCAATTTAGGGGAGTGGTATTGAAAGCAATTAAGGATTTTGTAAGTAGCACGGAATTCCTAACTTAAAATTTTCTTTTAAGAGGTTACTTTATAGTTTGTAGAGCGCACAACAAGCCGATTACTGATTTAGGTTATGTCCAAGTGGTATGCGGCGGATTTATATCTGCACCTTCTCTTCAACCTAATCTAAATTTTTACAAAAAAATTTCAATAAAATTTTTTTAACGACTAAATTAAAATTCCAAAAACGGAAAACTCTCTAACGACAACCTAACCCCAAAATTTTTTTTCAAGGATTAGTGTTTTAAGTAGATTTTTTTTATCCAAAATTTAAATAAAATTTTGCATTCTGCGACACTTTTTTTGCATGAACATTTTTAAAGTAGTTTTACTGTGCTTTTCTGTCCCAAACAATATTTTCCCAAAATTTTCTTCTATAGACAAATTTATATAAATGTTTGTAAAGACAAAATTCTAACTCATTACGTCTGACCTTCGATTTTGTTGTCCGATTTTGATGAAATTTTATAAATTAATAATTTAGAAAGTTTATATTGACGTAGCAATTCTTTTATACCCACTACCGAAGGATGGGGGTATATTCATTTTGTCATTCCGCTTGCAACACATTGAAATATCAATTTCCGACCCTATAAAGTATATATATTCTTGATCAGCGTTAAAATCTGAGACGATCTAGACATGTCCGTCCGTCTGTCTAGATATTGAGCTGAAATTTTGCACAGATTTCTTTTTTGTCCATAAGCAGGTTAAGTTCGAAGATAGGCTATATCGGACAATATCTTGATATAGCGGTATAAAAATTTAAAACTTACTTTCGGAATTTGTGATTTTCTTCCAAGAAAAACTTTTAAAAATCTAAGACGATCTAGACATGTCCGTCCCTCTGTCTGTTTGAAATCACGCTACAGTCTTTAAAAATAGAGATATTGAGCTGAACTTTGCACATATTCTTTTTTATACCCTCCACCATAGGATATACTAATTTCGTCATCGGGGTATACTAATTTCGTCATTCTGTTTGTAACTACTCGAAATATTGGTCTGAGGCCCATAGAGTATATATATTCTTGATCGTCGCGACATTTTATGTCGATCTAGACATGTCCGTCCGTCTGTCTGTCGAAAGCACGCTAACTTCCGAAGAAGTAAAGCTAGCCGCTTGAAATTTTGCACAAACACTTTTTATTAGTGTAGGTCGGTTGGTATTGTAAATGGGTCATATCGGTTCATGTTTTGATATAGCTGCCATATAAACCGATCTTGGGTCTTGATTTATTGAGCCTCTAGAGGGCGCAATTCTCATCCGATTTGACTCAAATTTTGCACATAGTGTTTTAGTATTACTTTTAACAACTGTGCTAAGTATGGATCAAATCGGTCCACAACCTGGTATAGCTGTCATATAAACCGATCTTGGGTCTTGAGTTCTTGAGCCTCTAGAGGGCGCCATTCCCATCCGATTTGACTGAAATTTTGCACATAGTGTTTTAGTATCATTTTTAACAAATGCCCTAAGTATGGTTCAAATCGGTTCATAACCTGATATAGCTGTCATATAAACCGATCTTGGGTCTTGACTTCTTGAGCCTCTAGAGAGCGCAATTCTTATCCGATTGGAATGAAATTTTGCACGACGTGTTTTGTTATGATATCCAACAACTGTGCTAAGTATGATTTAATTCGGTTCATAACCTGATATAGCTGCCATATAAACCGATCTGGAATCTTGACTTCTTGAGCCTCTAGAGGTCGCAAATATTATCCGATTTGCCTGAAATTTTGTACAACGGATCCTCTCATGACCATCAACATACGTATTTATTATGGTCTGAATAGGTCTATAGCCAGATGCAGCTCCCACATAAATCGATCTCTCTATTTTACTTTTTGAGTCCCCACAGGGCGGAATTCTTATTCGAATTGGCTGACATTGTACACAGGTCTCCAACATATAATTTAATTGTGGTCTAAACCGGATCATATCTTGATATCGCTCTAATAGAAGAGCAAATATTTTCTTATATCCTTTTTTGTGTAAGAAGAGATGTCGGGAAAAGAACTCGACAAGTGCGCTCCATGGTGGAGGGTATATAATATTCGGTCCGGCCGAACTTAGCACGCTTTTACTTGTTTGTCCATAAGCAGGTTGAGTTCGAAGATGGGCTATATGGGACTATATCTTGATATAGCCCCCATATGGACCGATCCGCCGATTAAGGGTCTAAGGCCCATAAAAGCCACATTTATTATCCGATTTTGCTGACATTTGGGACAGTGAGTTTTGTTAGGCCCCCCGACATCCTTCGTCAATTTGGCCTAGATCGGTCCAGATTTGGATATAGCTGCCATATAGACCGATCCTCCGATTTAGGGTCTTAGGCCCATAAAAGCCACATTTATTATCCAAGCACATATTATGTATCTCCAGATTTTCACTTTATGGGCCTTGGAAACGCATTTATCAACCGATTTTATCAAAATTTTGTTCGAATTTTGATAGAAATTCTTTATTTCAAATTTCAGCAAAGTTTAATTTCCGCGAATCAGCCTGAATATAAAAAGGTCGTATTTGCCACATTTTAGACTGTTGTAACTTGTTAATACCATATTCGTACTGTACTCACCAATGCCAATATATCTAAACTTTTTAAAACTTAGTGTAACAGGGAGCGGAATTTCCAATTCAGATAAAAAAACTTTGAAAACCCTTTTGCTTTTCCCGAGCCTACAGAATCATTACCTAAAAATTTCAGTAAAACGGTTGCGCAATATTGGAGCCTAAACTGAACAAACTTACAGACCAACAAAAAACCAAATAAACAAACCCCAATTCAATATTTCCTATACTACTAGGTACAGGGTATTATAACTGATTATTTATGGTATGGTCCAAATTTTAAAATAATTTATATTCTTTTTTATACCCTCCACCACAGGATGGGGGTATACTAATTTCGTCATTCTGTTTGTAACTACTCGAAATATTCGTCTGAGACCCCATGAAGTATATATATTCTTGATCGTCGTGACATTTTATGTCGATCTAGCCATGTCCGTCCGTCTGTCTCTCGAAAGCACGCTAACTTTCGAAGGAGTAAAGCAAGCCGCTTGAAATTTTGCACAAATACTTCTTATTAGTGTAGGTCGGTTGGTATTGTAAATGGGCCATATCGGTCCATGTTTTGATATAGCTGCTCTATAAACCGATCTTGGGTCTTGACTTCTTGAGCCTCTTGAGGGCGCAATTCTCATCCGATTGGAATGAAGTTTTGCACGTAGTATTTTGTTATGATATCCAACAACTGTGCCAAGTATGGTTCAAATCGGTCATAACCGATCTGGGATCTTGACTTCTTTAGCCTCTAGAGGTCGCAATTATTATCCGATTTGCCTGAAATTTTGTTCGACGGATCATCTCATGTTTATTTTGGTCTGAATCGGTCTGTTGCCTGATACAGCCCCATATAAATCTATCTCTCTATTTAACTTCTTGAGCCGCTAGGGGGCCCAATTCTTATTCGAATTGGCTGACATTTTACACAGGTCTCCAACATATAATTAAATTGTTGTCCGAAACGGACCATATCTTGATATCGCTCTAATAGCAAAGCAAATCTTTTCTTTCATTCTTTTTTCGCCTAAGAAGAGATGCCGGGAATAGAACTCGACAAATGCGATCCATGTTGTAGGGTATATAAGATTCGGCCCGGCCGAAGTTAACACGCTTTTACTTGTTTACTCTCAAACTTTGGAATCCCATATTGTCTGGTCGGTATACATGTGAGGCGCTACCCGGTAATTGACCCCAATTTTTTTTGGGTCACTTGTTTTTTTTTTTTTTTTGTATTTTTGTAAAATTTGCAATAATTTTCCATATTTGGAAAGTTCTTTTTTTATACCCATCACCGTAGGATGGGGGTATACTATTCTATTCTAGTGCAATACATCAAAATATTGATCTGCGACCTTATGAATTATATATATTCTGGATCGTCTTTATATTCAAAATAAATCAGTCATGCCCTTCAGCCTATCTGCGAATATTCCGATAGTGTTCGAATGAATAAATCTAGCCACTTAAAAGTTTGGATATCTTACCGAATCTTATATACCCTCCACCATAGATCGCATTTGTCGAGTTCTTTTCCCGGCATCTCTTCTTAGTCAAAAAAATGATATAAAAAAGATTTGCTCTGCTATTAGAGCGATATCAAGATATGGTCCGGTTTGGATCACAATTATATTATATGTTGGAGGCCTGTGTGAAATGTCAGCCAATTCGAATAAGAATTACGCCCTTTGGTAAAATAGAGAGATCCATTCATATGGGAGCTGTATCAAGCTATAGACCGATTCATACCATAATAAACACGTACATTAATGGTCATGAGAGGACCCGTCGTACAAAATTCCAAGCAAATCTGATAATAATTGCGATCTCTGGAGGCTCAAGAAGTCAAGATCGCAGATCGGTTTATATGGCAGCTATATCAGGTTATGAACCGATTTGAAACTTATTTGACACAGTTGTTGATAGTAAAAACAAGTAAAAGCGTGCTAAGTTCGGCCGGGCCGAATCTTATATACCCTCCACCATGGATCGCATTTGTCAAGTTCTTTTCCCGGCATCTCTTCTTAGGCAAAAAAGTATATAAGAAAAGAGTTACTCTGTTATTAAAACGATATCAAGATATGGTCCGGTTCGGACCACAATTAAATTATTATTGGAGGCCTGTGTAAAATTTCAGCCAATTCGTTTAAGAATTGCGCCCATTGGGGCTCACGAAGTAAAATAGAGAGAACGATTTATATGGGATCTGTATCGGGCTATAGACCGATTCAGACCATAATAAACACGTTTGTTGATGGTCATGAGAGGATCCATCGTACAAAATTTCAGGCATATCGGATAATAATTGCGACCTCTAGGGGTCAAGAAGTCAAGATCCCAGATCGGTTTATATGGCAGCTATATCAGGTTATGAACCGATTTGAACCTTATTTGACCCAGTTGTTGAAAGTAAAAATAAAATACGTCATGCAAAATTTCAGCCAAATCGGATAGGAATTGCGCCCTCTAGAAGCTCAAGAAATCAAATCCCCAGATCTGTTTACATGACAGCTATATCAGTTTATGAACCGATTTGAACCATACTTGGCACAGTTGTTGGATATAATAACGAAATACTTCGTGCAAAAATTCATTCAAATCGGATAAGAATTGTGCCCTCTAGAGGGTCAAGAAGTCAAGACCCAAGATCGGTTTATATGGCAGCTATATCAGGTTATGGACCGATTTGAACCATACTTGGCACAGTTGTTGGGTATCATAACAAAACACGTCGTGCGAAATTCCATTCCAATCGGATAAGAATTGCGCACTCTAGAGGCTCAAGAAATAAAGACCCAAGATCGGTTTATATGGTAGCTATATCAGGTTATGGACCGATTTGAACCATACTTGGCACTGTTGTTGGATAAAATAAGAAAACACGTGGTGCAAAATTTCATTCCAATCGGATAAGAATTGCGCACTCTAGAGGCTCAAGAAGTCAAGACCCAAGATCGGTTTATATGGCAGCTATATCAGGTTATGAACCGATTTTAACCATACTTGGCACAGTTGTTGGATATCATAACAAAACACGTTGTGCAAAATTTCATTCTGATCGGATAAGAATTGCGCACGCTAGAGGCTCAAGAAGTCAAGACCCAAGATCGGTTTATATGGCAGCTATATCAGGTTATGGTCCGATTTGAACCATACTTGGCACAGTTGTTGGATATCATAGCAAAACACGTCATGCAAAATTTCGTTCCAATCGGATAAGAATTGCGCACTCTACAGGCTCAAGAAGTCAAGACCCAAGATCGGTTTATATGGCAGCTATATCAAAACATGGACCGATATGGCCCATTTACAATACCAACCGACCTACACTAATAAGAAGTATTTGTGCAAAATTTCAAGCGGCTAGCTTTACTCCTTCGGAAGTTAGCGTGCTTTCGACAGACAGACGGACGGACGGACGGACGGACGGACGGACGGACGGACGGACAGACGGACGGACATGGCTAGATCGACATAAAATGTCACGACGATCAAGAATATATATACTTTATGGGGTCTCAGACGAATATTTCGAGTAGTTACAAACAGAATGACGAAATTAGTATACCCCCCATCTTATGGTGGAGGGTATAAAAACAAATCAATGGCAATTTGTAATGTAATAAACATAAGAAAACTCGTGCGCTAGCCCAAGGAAAATTAAAATAGCATTGCAGCTTATATTAAGTGAGAGTTTTAAAAGGTGAACATCTCTCTAAATGCCACATCAAATTTGCTATGCAATGAAGGAAAGTGTATTGCATAAGGGCGATCTGCATCGATCGTAACAAAAGGTGGTCAGAAAAGGCAAAGCCTCAGCACAATATTTTGTTTAATTATGAAATACCACATTATTCATGCAGCGTAACGCCTTAAAAATATGTATTTTGATATTATAATGTTAATTTTAATTAAGTGTCAAAATTAAATAAAGTGTGATAATTTAATAAAGTGTTATGCAAATGTATCATGTTTTTCTTAATCGATTTTTTTATTGTCAAGGTATCTTAGAAGGATTCAGTGAGCTTTATTGGACATTACCGAAAATACAATTGAGATGTTCGGATAATATAAACACTTCTACCATTTAAGGTCTTGAGTTCATAAAAGGCACATCTCTTATCTTACTACTCTGAAATTTGTACATAGTCTTGTATGAGACTACACATTGGATGGGGTCATATATGGATATATGCAGCTGCCAAATAGACTGATCTTCAGATGTAAGGCCGCGAGTCTACACAAGTATATATATTATTGGTATCTCTGAAGTTTGAAATAAAATGTAGTGGATCATTCGATGCGCATTTCAAGTACAATCCAAAATTGTTTAAATATTTCCTTATATGTAAAATAGTTGCTCGTATTGTATAGGATAACAAACATGATATATCCAAAATTTGGCTCAGCTATACTTTATTCGTTTGTATGCTCAATTATGTCATTTCGTTCGCATCACATATCTATTTCTTTCACTACAAAGTGTAATATTATTATTCCGCGTTAAACTTTATGACGATATAGCCATGTTTCTCCATTCTTCTGTCTGTTGAAATCACGGCACAGCTTAACGATATTGAGCTGAAACTTCGCAGACAATCTTTTTATACCAATCACCAAATATCAATATCCGACCCTATAAAATATATATATTCTTGATCGTCGTAAAAGTATAAGACGACCCAGCCATGTCCGTCCATCTGTCTGTTGAAATCAGGCTACAGTCTTTAAAAATAAAGATATTTAGCTGTAACTTTGCACATTTTCTGTTTTTATCCATAGGCAAGTGAAGTGGGCTATATCGGACTATATCTTGGTGTAGACCCCATATAAAACGATCTGCCGATTTAAGGTCTTAGGCCCATAAAGGCCGCATTTATTACCCGATTTTGCAGAAATTTGAGACAGAGTTGTTTTCGGTCACTAGACATCCTTGTTTAATTTGGACAAGATCGGTTTAGATTTCGATATAGCTGCCATATAGACCGATTTCTCGACTTAAGGTCTTGGGCCCATAAAAGGCTCGTTTATTGTCCGATTTCGCTGAAATTTGGGACAGCAAGTTGTATTAAGCTCTTCGACATCTTTTTTAAATTTGGACCAGATTTGGATATAGCTGCTTTATAGACTAATCTCTCGATTTAAGGTCTTATAATCCAAAAAGTGGCATTTATTGTTCGATTTCGCTGAAATTTAGGGCAGTGAGTTGTGTTAGGTCACTCAATATCTTTCTTCAATTTGGCCAATACCAGTCCAGATTTGTATATAGCTGCTATATAGACCGATCTCTCGATTTGAGGTCTTGTGCACATGAAAGGCGAATTTGTAATCTAATTTCGCTGAAATTTGGGACAATGAATTGTGTTCAGCACTTCAAAATCTGTTTCCAATTTGGCTTAGACCGCTCTAGATTTAAATAGAGCTGCCATAAAATCGATCTCTCTATTTTAGGTTTTGGGCACATAAAAGGCGCATTTATTGTCCGATTTCGTTGAAATTTGGGACAGTGAGTTGTGTTGGGTCCCTCAATATCTTTTCAATTTCAATTTTGCCCAGATCGGTTCAGATTAGGATATAGCTGCCATATGACCGATCTCTCGATCTAAGGTCTTGGGCCCCATTTACTATCTGATTTCGCTCTAATTTGACGAAGTGATTTATGTTTGGCTTTTCGACATCCAGGGGTTATATGGTTCAGATCGGCATATATCTGGTTATAGCTGCCAACAAAATCAATATTTTGTTATTCAAAATTGAACATTGACTTTTATTTATTACACCAATCAATGTCCGTGCCGGGTTTGGTCCAAATCGTACATAGCTGCTATGGTTGCACAAAATATGCATCTTTTATCGGATTATGACGAAAGGTGGTTTACATATATACCCGAGGTGGCTGGTATCCAAAGTTCAGCCCGGCCGAACTTAATGCCTTTTTACTTGTGTTATTTATGCAGGCTATAAAAATTGAAAAAATTAGTTGAAACGATCCATGCCAAATATGTAAACATCGGTATATTTAAGATATAGCTGTCTGTATCGGGTCGCATTCGGCTATAAAAAGGAGGCTCTTTATCATTGAGCTTAAACTTGAATCGGACAGCACCCATTGATATGTGAGAAGTTTGCCCCTGTTCCTTAATGGAATGTTCATGGGCAAAATTGCAATTGAGTTGGCCTTTCTATATTCCTATCGAGTATGGCTAAGATGCAAATTGCAAATTTTCCCATGAACATTCCATTAAGGAACAGGGACAAACTTCTCACATATCAATGAGTGCAGTCCGATTCAAGTTTAATCTCAATGATAAGGCACCTCCTTTTTATAGCCGAGTCCGAAAGTCGTGCCTCAGTGCGACACCACTTTCGGGAGAAGTTTTTTCATGGCAAAGAACCTCACAAATGTTGCCAGCATTAGGAGGTGAAAACCACCGCTGAAAATTTTTTGGGATGTCGACGCCGGGATTTGAACCCATGCGTTCAGCGTCAAAGTCGGACATGCTAACCAGAGCTACGGTGGCCTCCATTATTTTGAATATAGCTGCCATTTATACCGATCTCTCGGATAAAAGCAGAGTTTATTGCCCTATTTCGCTGGAAGTTTGCACAGTGAGCTTTGTTAGTCTCTTCGACATCCGTTTTCTATATGGCTCAGATCAGTCTATATTTCGACAATGCTGCTATATAGACCAATATCCCAATTTGGGGTATTGGGTCATAAAAGTCGTATTTTTTAACCCATTTCGCTGGAATTCGTTACAGTGTGCTATGCCAGGCTTTTCGACATGAGGGCTCTATATGGTTTAGATCGGTCTATGTTTGGATATAGCGGCCATAGAGACCGATCACCCGATTTAAGTTTTTGGGCCCATAAAACCTGTATTTTGTTGCCGATTATTCTGAAGTTGGGTACATTGGGCTGTAGTACACCTTCACATATCGTCCTGAAAATGGTAGAGATCAGACTATATTTAGATATAACTACCACATAGACCAATATTCTGTTTTACCATTTTGAACGGTGAATTGTATTAGATTGCTCGACGTCGGTGTCGAATCCAAATGGGACCATATTTTGATACAGCCATAGGTTCACATGTTATGCATCTTTCACCAAATAGCGACAAAATGTATCCGACGTGGCGGACATCCAAAGTTCGGCCCTGCTTTTTAAGTGCCTTTTTTCTTTTTGGTTAGTGTTTTTTGCATTTGATATTCTGTTTTGATCTCCAACATGTTATGTTATTTATTTATGACTCATCTAAAGACTTTGGGGATCCTTTGGGGAGTGCTCAAAACATTCAAAACTAGAACAACATATTCACGAGGTTTTATTTTCAGGTCAAAATGTGTTTTTAATTTTAAGGTGGTCAGACATATAGACAAAAAGACTGACATGAATGCACATATTCACATATTTGTGAATTTATTCACAATATATATTTAAATCAACTTCACAAAATAAATCATTCAAAATCACATTTACTTCCAATATTCAATATGTTTTCGTATTTCTTTTTTATATTTGTTATGAGGCAAAATTTCATCACAATATTAAAATTCTGGACAGTAATATGCAGTTAGCTGTTGTCCTCGAAAAGTAGTCAAAGTCGGTTGTCCTAAAACAACGGCGATGCGTAGAGATTGAAAATAAATTAAGCAGCGTTGGCAATCCTGTTTTACTTATATACAGCGTGATATTCAAGGACGCGTCCTCGAAAGTAACGATACATAAAGTAATGTACTCAAAATTACCGGTAGGTACTAAATCTGCGATAAATAGGCCCCAAATAGGGCAAAAAAGTTTTTTTTTATATAGAAAGGCTTAAAAAGTCGCGAGATAATTTTTAATTGGTCAAAACTCCGAAAATTTTTTGGTCCCCAAAAGTCACGGTACACATACATATATATATATATATATATATTCTCGATTCTACATTCGAATACCTATTATTTAGGCCCTTATTGCCATAGTAGGCTAAAGTGGTCGGTTTGAAGGGAGTTTAGGGGGCGAACCTTGAATTTGTATAAGCATCGTGCCCCCAAAGTACACAAATTCTGTGCTACGGGTCTCGTTCAGATCCACACTAATTAATTTTTTTTGTATTGGTTATCTACATTCAAAATCATATTTCAACTTGGCCTTCATTTATTATTTTCATTTATTTTTTCTGGGTAGGATGGGAGGGCAACTGCCCCCTGACAAGTCCTTTCATCTGTAAACAATATTTTGTCAGTCGTTCTACATGACACTTTCGTGTTGCTTTTATAAGAAGGAGAGGATCGGTCCCCCGACGTTAAGACCCAAAAGGCGATCTACATGTCCGGCTGAACGGCAGGACGTGACCTAGATACTTGAATTCTTATATCAACATTAGATTCGAACTCTTGGGGTGGGAGGAGGCTCATCAGATACCAAGGAATAAATTTTTAAATCACATTCTTGCTCTACTTTTAAATACCTTTCATTTACTATCCATATTTTCCAATCGGTAAATATGTACTGCTGGGGGTTTTGGGAATGGGGAGGCCTCTCAGACACCAAGGAATACATTTTTATCTCAGATTTGTACTTTACTGTTAAATACCTCTCACTTGATACCCATATTGCCCAAAGCGGTAAAAGTGTCCTGTTGAGTGGTGTTTTTGGGGGTGGGGTCTCCTCCGTTACGTTGACATTTTTATAACAAATTCGTACTCTACTCCTAAATACCTCCTATTTGATACACATATGGCCAAGGGTGATATTCTTATACCAAGTTCGTAATCTACTCTTCAATACTTTTCATTTGATACCCATATTGTTCCAGTCGGTAAACATGTCCGTTCAGGTGGGTTTTGAGATAGCGTGTACTAGGTTAGTTGCCCCAAAATTGTATACCAACTTCGTGTTTTTGGGATACCATGAGGTGGCATACAAAATTTCACTTAAATCGGTGTACGCATCTACAAGATCTGACGTTTTTGAAAATTAGGTTAAGGGGGAGGGTCCGCCCCCCTTCGGATACCAAAAAATTTAGTACCCTATTTTCATCCGAGGCCTAAACTATACCATCTGTGAAAATTTCATGAAAATCGGTTCAGCCGTTTTTGAGCCTATACGGAACAGACAAACAAACCAGCGCAACAATTTTATTTTAAAACCCTCCACCATTGGATGGGGGTATACTAATTTCGTCATTCTGTTTGTATCTCCTCGAAATATTCCTCTGAGATTCCATAAAGTATATATATTCTTGATCGTCATGCCATTTAAGTCTATCTAGCCATGTCGGTCCGTCCGTCTGTCTGTCTGTTGAAAGCACGCTAACTTTCGAAGGAGTAAAGCTAGACGAACGAATACTTCCTATGAGTGTAGGTCGGTTGGGATTGTAAATGAGCTGCCCTATAAATCGTCTTGGATCTTGACCGATTTGGCTGAAATTTTGCATGACGTGTTTTGTTATGATTCCCAACAACTGTGTTAAGTTTGGTTAAAATCGGTCCATAAACTGATATAGCTTTCACATAAACCGATCTGCGGTTTCGATTTCTTCTGCCTTTATAGGACGCAATTCTAATCCGATTTGGCGAAATTTCGCATGAGGTGTTTTGTTATGACTTTACTCAATTTCTGAGGTCATAATGTTTAATTAGACTCCATTGGATTTAGGGTATTTTTAATTAATAAAACAAGACTACATAATGTCTAGCGATAATTGAGAGCAACAAGAGAATAGCAAAGTAAAATTGACTTCACTGATCGATAATCACATACACAAATTAGATTTCAACCAGAGAGATTTGTTGGCACTATCCACAGTGGTAGAGAGTAACAATTTTTGAAGAAAACATAAAGATTTATTCATTTTAAGTCTTGATAAAGGGGGAAAGACTGTTGCTATGACAATCACCGACTACAAGACAAAAATAAATGGTATTTGAAATGATATGTGCACATATGATCGGGTAAAAATGAGTCCAACTACCAACCTCCAAAATACAAACACTAATTTGGTTGAAACTCTAACTTGAACTTGAATCTTATTAATCCATTAGAGAGGAATAAATTTATCACAAATTTATCTTCCTTATAAAATATATAGATTACCCAAGATAAACAAGGATGGAACCCCCTTACGACTTCCAAGAACTGTGCTTAGTACGGTTCAAACGGTCCATAACCTGATAAAGCTGCAATATAAACCGATCTTGAATCTTGAGTCACTAGAGAGCGCAATTCTTGTCCGATTTGGGTGAAATTTTTCAAGATGTGTTTTGTTATGACTTCCTACAACTGCGCCAGATATAATTGATATAGCTGCCATATAAACATAACCATAAACATAACCTGATATAGCTGCCATATAAACCGATCTGGGATCTTGACTTCTTGAGCATCAACAGGTCTCAATTATTATCCGATTTGGCTGAAATTGTTTACAATGACTTCTCTCATGAACTTCAATATACGTGTCAGTTATGGTCTGAATCGGTCTATAGCCTAATACAGCTCCCATATAAACCGATCTCCCTATTTTACTTCTTGAGACCATTAAGGGCGAAATTTTAATTCGAATAGCTCCAATATCATTTTATCATATTTTTGCAAACAAAGAGATATCGAGGAAAGAACTCGATAAATGTGATCCATGGTAGAGGGTATATAAGATTCGGCCCGGCCGAACTTAGCACTCTTTAACTTGTTTAAGTTACCTTGAAAAACTATATGAGAAGTACATACAATAGAGAATTGATAATATATATATAAAGGGGAGCTTTATCTAAACATGAACCGATTTTCACCACAATTCATAGCGTCACTAGTGCAAAATTTCGTGATGATTGAATAATAAATGCGAACTGTACCTTGATTACAAAACACGGACAGACAGATAGGCGAATTCGTGGCGAGACAGTCATTGCTAAACCGAACTTGGAAGCAATTCTGAGTCGATCAGTGCACTATTAACTTTCAAAGTAGTCGTTTTGGATGTAACATGTATCTAATTAACAACAAGTGCCGTATAAATGTTTACTTTGTGCTCAAATTAAATTCGGAGATGTAGAAGCCTCCAATGGATCCCAAACAATGCAATTTCGAATTTTGAACGATGGTCATTATATTTCAAATTTGGCTTATTGGGAAGTCCCTATTTGCAAAAAAAAAAAACAAGTAAAAGCGTGCTAAGTTCGGCCGGGCCGAATCTTATATACCCTCCACCATGGATCGCATTTGTCGAGTTCTTTTCCCGGCATCTCTTCTAAGGCAAAAAAGGATATAAGAAAAGATTTGCTCTGCTATTAGAGCGATATTAGGATATGGTCCGGTTTGGACCACAATTAAATTATATGTATGTTGGAGACCTGTATAAAATGTCAGCCAATTCGAATAAGAATTGCGCTCTTTGTGGGCTCAAGAAGTAAAATAGAGCGATCGATTTATATGTAAGCTGTATCGGGCTATAGACCGATTCAGACCATAATAAACACATATGTTAATGGTCATGAGAGAATCCGTCGTACAAAATTTCAGGCAAATCGGATAATAATTGCGACCTCTAGAGGCTCAAGAAGTCAAGATCCCATATCGGTTTATATGGCAGCTAAATCATGTTATGAACCGACTTGTACTTTATTTGACATAGTTGTTGATTGTAACAATAAAAAACGTCTTGCGAAATTTCAGCCAAATCGGAAAGGCATTGCTCCCTTTAGAAGCTCAAGAAGTCAAGTCCCCAGATCTGTTTATATGACAGCTATATCAGGTTATGAACCAATTTGAACCATATTTGGCACAGTTGTTGGATATCATAACAAAATACTACGTGCCAAAATTCATTCAAATTGGATAAGAATTGCGCCCTCTAAAGGCTCAAGAATTCAAGACGCCAGATCGGTTTATATGGCAGCTATATCAGGTTATGGACCGATTTGAACCATACTTAGCACAGTTGTTGGATATAATAAAGAAACAGGTCGTGCAAAATTTCATTTCAATCGGATAAGAATTTCGCACTCTAGAGGCTCAAGAAGTCAAGACCCAAGACCGGTTTATATGGCAGCTATATCAGGTTATAAACCGATTTGAACCATACTTGGCACAGTTGTTGGATATCATAAAAAAACACGTCGTGCAAAATTTTATTCCAATCGAATAAGAATTGCGCACTCTAGAGGCTCAAGAAGTCAAGACCCAAGATCGGTTTATATGGCAGCTATATCAAAACATGGACTGATATGGCCCATTTACAATACCAACCGACCTACACTAATAAGAAGTATTTGTGCAAAATTGCAAGCGGCTAGCTTTACTCCTTCGGAAGTTAGCGTGCTTTCGACAGACAGACGGACGGACGGACAGACGGACGGACATGGCTAGATCGACATAAAATTTCACGACGATCAAGAATATATATACTTTATGGGGTCTCAGACGAATATTTCGAGTAGTTACAAACAGAATGACGAAATTAGTATACCGCCCATCTTATGGTGGAGGGTATAAAAATAAAAAATTATTATGGGACAGTCTAATGTACATACCTTTCCATTGTTGATATTAGAGGGTGTTTACGAATAATGATGTACAGCATGCTATAAAGTTAACAACATTTACTTTGATAAAGGTCTGGCAAACACATTCGCTAGTCACACACCCCAGCGCACGGTGGGGTATATGAACCTCAAATGGCGCTAAATTGGTTATTTTTGAGTTTTCGAAATACAATTTGATTTTTTATACATGATCAAATAAATAGAAAATGACGATATCAGAAAATCCAGGAATGTTTTTAGATAACTTCCGTCTCCAGGCTTGCTCCAAAATGAAACTTGTTCAACGCCTTTTTGAAAAGTCAACTAAACGGAACCTAAAAATTTAATCTTGATCTTCAGGCATTAAACAAACTAAAAAAAATTATTTCACTACAATTCTCTCTCTGAATTATTGGTTTTGTCAAAATAAGTTCGAATATCAAATTTGCACTTTTGGACAGTTAAAAAAATACACAGACAACTTCTGATAAAATATAAAAATAAGTAGTTTTATCTGTAAACTAATTTACTATGTTGGTAATAATACCTATATACCTTTAGTTTTTATTTTAAAAAACATTTTCTTGTTATATACGTACAAAATATGAACAGCCATTATAGGGCATATTAGATAAAATATATAAATTGAAGAGCTATGTATATCTAAATCTGAAACGATGTTGATGAAATTTTCTTTAAATATTTTGTCTTTTAGTTCATCTGTTCCTTTTATTACTCAATTTCTGAGGTCGTAATGTTGAATTAAACTCCAATGGATTTAGGGTATTGTTATTAATTAATAAAACAAGACTGCATAATATCTAGCGGTAATCGAGAGCAACAAGAAATTAGCAGAGTAAAATTGACTTCACTGATCGATAATCACATACACAAATTAGATTTCAACCAGAGAGATTTGTTGGCACTAGCCACAGTGGGAGAGAGTAAAAATTTTTGAAGAAAACATAAAGATTTACTCATTTTAAGTACTGATAAAGGGGGAAAGACTGTTGCTATGACAATAACCGACTACAAGATAAAAATGAATGGTATTTTAAATGATATGTGCACATATGTTCGGCTGAAAATGGATCCAACTACCAACCTCCAGAATAAAAACTCTAGGTTATGTTAGGTTGAAAAGAGGGTGCAGATATTAATCCGCCCCATGCCACTATGGACATACACCTAAGCCAGTAATCGGCTTATTGTGCGCTCTAAAAACTATAAAGTTACCTCAAAAAAGAAAATTTTAAGTTAGGAATTCCGTGCTACTTAAAAAATCCTTAATTGTTTTCAATGCCACACCCCTAAGTTGGTTCATGTCTGATATTGTGTCTCCACCTAAGTACCGGTATCTGTTGGACGCGAATGCCGGTCAATAACAAAAGAAATGCTCCAACGTCTCATCATCTTCCCCGCATGGCCTACACATGCTATTACTTGCCGCACCGATTTTACATAAGTGAGCTCGTAGTCCTATATGTCCCGTTATGATACCAATAGCTATAGTGACCTCCTTCTTGCTTCCTTGTAGTAATAGCCTCGTCTTCTCATGGACCTGGGGGGACCTGGATCTCCCATAGGATTTTCGCCGTCCTACCGACCGTTTCACTGTTCCACAATGTTGCATGCGCATTCATAGCCAACTCTTTTAACTCGGACTGCGTCGACCCGAAAGGCTTCGGATTAACCAAGTTTATTGAAGGTAGTCTTCTGGCCTTCACCGCCAAATTGTCTGCCCTTTCATTTCCCCTAACTCCGTTATGGCCCGGCACCCAAACGATGCGGATTTTCCATCCTCAGAGAAGGCGTTTATCTCCTTCTTACACTGCCAGACTATTCGTGACCTTACCGTCCTGGTTGCTATTGCCCTTATGACAATTTTACTGTCGGTAAAGATGTTCACACTCGACGTCCTCGCGTTAGCACCATACCACTTCACGCATTCCGTGATCGCCCGGATCTCCACCTGCAGGACCGTATTATGGTCAGGCAGTCTAAAACAGATGTCAGTCCCTGGGTTTTCAATGTGAACCAGCAGGCCCACTCTGTCCTCTAGCTTTGATCTATCCGTGTAATATGATCTTCCAGATGGCAATACTAGGGTTCTGTCAATCCAAGACTGTGCCGATGGCAGCAGTGCCTCGCCCTCGACCTCAAGGTTCATCTCAGGTATCCGATCGGAAACCTTTCCCCTTCCATCCAGGTTTCCTATCGTAGCCTCGATTATACCGCGATGATGGTATGAGCTGCTCCCATCCTCAATCCATTCTCCCATTGCCTTAAGTCTCATAGCCGTAGTGGCTGCCTTACACTTAATCTGTACGTCAATGGGTCGGATATCTAGAATATCTAGAAGGTCGGAATCAGGCTCCTGTAGAGCCAGTGGACTATCCTAGGATTCAGGCCCAATTTTGAGCCTACGGCCCGTCTACTTAGTGCCCAACATCTGTGAGCCTTCTCAGTAAGCTCCTGAATGTGACAATTCAGTTTCCTTTCGAAGATCACACCTAAGTATTTGACCTTATCAGATATCGAAATCGTCTTATTGAGGAAACGTGGTGTGTTAAATAGGCCCACATTCGTCTTCCTCGTGAACAGGCATATTTCAGTCTTCTCTGGATTAACATTGAGACTTCTGATTCTAGCCCAGTCATATGCCATATGCAAGACCCTTTCGGCCCTTCTGCATAGCTCGTTCGGATCCTTACCCCTCAGAAGTATTATAACATCGTCTGCGTAGCAGACGGGTTCAAATCCCTCCTCAATCAGCATCCGTAATAGGTCATTTATGGTGGTCACCCATAGGATTGACGATAAAATGCCCCCCTGTGGCGTGCCCTGTGCCATCTACTAAAGTTTCAGTTTGGACATGGGTTTTTTCATATTGACGCTATTGACCTGTTTGCAGAAAAGCTTCAAGGAGGCACGTCTGCCGCTCTGGTAATCTTATTGCATACACATCCCAATAAACTTCCGCTTTTTTACGACGTGCTCTGTTAAAAAGTCTGCGGACCTCTTTCCCATTATTGCAAATCTCCCCGGTCATCCAGGGTTTTTGTTGAGCTGATTTCCTTTCCCGAAGAGGACAACTATCTTCGAGGGATCCCACCAGTGCATTTGTAATCCTGTTGACATTTTCCTCAATCTCTTCTGTGCTTGGACAATCTAAATTATCTTGCCCAAGTCTTCTTCTGAGTAACCTTCCGAATTTTGTCCAGTTGGTTTTCTACTTATTACGGAAGCTTATCGGATTTGGCGCTGGCCGTGCTAGTCTAAACCTAACGCAGCGATAGTCAGAGAAAGAGTGTTCCATGGAGACCCGCCATTCCTGAACCTCATCGATCAGATTTTCGGAACATATCATCAAATCTAATCTAATAATCATCTAATCTAATCTCCCTAATCCTATTAACAAAGGTAGCGGTGTTACCAATATTAAGTGTTATTAGGTCGTTAGTATTCAAGAACTCTGCCAGGGCTTGGCTTTGCTTATTAGTGTTGGTACTACCCCACGAAATGTGGCGAGAGTTCGCATCGCACCTTATTAGTACCTCGTTTCCTTTCTGTTTTGCTTTCCTCACCAGCCGTTGCAGCTCCGACGTAGGTGGCGGTGTCGGAAAGTCGAATGCAGATAAAGTGACGCCAGGTATGCTTCACCGTCTCCCTGTCTCACTACTGTTGCATCCGACGTTGACAACTCTGGGGAAAATATATAATTCAAATTTTGTATGACAAATAACGCAGGTCCTTGGCCGAGTACCAATGTTAGCATAGAATAATTGGTAGTTGATATGGTTTAATCCAGAAACTTTGTTCCGGGTCGTCCATGGCTTCTGAATTAAAGCAATATAAATCTTGCCAATGCTGATTTTCTCCATCAGAGCGTGTGTAGCAGTCTCGCTCCGGTGGAGGTTTATCTGGATTATCTCAATCATTGGTCCTCCAGTAAATGGCATCTTGGGAGTAGGTGATGATCTCATCGTCGGCTCCCTGGTCTTTAGACTGCATTGACTTTCCTGTCACTGCACTGCCTGATGTCATCGTTTTAGGTTCATTGCCTAGTCTAGTCTTCCGACTTCTTATAAAGTCGGTAATGGATCCATCGTCAGGTCCCTGTTCGTTAAGCTTTATTGGGTTTCCATTCCCTGTTCTGACTGGTGTTTTAATACTAGGATCTTTGCCTTCCAAATCTTAAGCAAATGGGCTTCTTGAGAGTAGGTGATGGTACCATCATCGGCTCCCTGTTCGTTGGGTTGCATTGAGTCTCCTGTAGCTGCGCTGCCTAATATTTCAATATTAGGATCTTTACCTATCCCAGTATTCTGAATCTCTAAGTCGGTGATGGGTCCGTCGTCGGGTTCCTGTTTGTTAGGCTGCGTTGGGTCTCTCGCCACTGCACTGCCTAATATTTTAGTATTAGGATCATTGCTTTTCCTAGCCCAATTTGCTGGGCGGTGTTGAATCACCTGCCACTGCACGACCTGGTGTCCCAAAAATTGAATTGAAAATTTCTGCCTATCCTAGTCTTCCCAATCTTAAAAAAGACAGCTTTGCTCACGTAGTGCGCCATGCCTTTAGTCTTAGCCAAACTTGTCACGGAGACTTGGTCAATGCCAACCACAAAGAGAGTTCCTTCCTCTTTCTCCTCCCTGTAGAAGACCACTCTGCGACCAAACCTTGGTTTTGCTTGCCCATGGATCCCAACATGCGTTCCGTCGCAAATTTAATGCCCCATCCCTTGATGAAGACCGTAGCCTTTGTGAGCTGGGGGATATCCACCTTTCTCATAAGGTCGAGCTTTGCGTCCTCCCAGGGAGCGTGAATACATCTGACGAGCTGTTTGACGGTATCAATACATTCCGCCGACGCAAAACGCAGTGTAAAGATGTTCCCTCTAAAATGGTGGACCCTCTACAGAGTGGTGGTGGTGGACCCTCTACAGAGTTCCACACATGCTCTAAAATCCGATCGTTAACTAGATCCTCCACTTGGCACCGATGATCTGGTGGAATCCTACCGGATGCACAGCCGATATTGATAACTGCATAAGTCAGCTCATCTCTGTTGTGCTTCCTTGCCACTATGGCGTAAGAGGGCGGCTCCTTACCTTTCTCAGCGACCATCTTCCCCTTCCGCGATGGCTGTGGCATTTTGTAAGCCACAGTCCTCCATGAAGACTCAGCGTCCGTGCGCGCTTCCTTCGTTCCTGTTCCAACTTTGTCCACCTCCGCAGGACACGGGGAGCTCTTTTCTTCTTCAGTATTTTAGCAGCGTTATGATCTTCGGGAGATCTGATCTGATCCTGCACTTTTGCCCGATTACGCTGCCGGTACATACCCTCAGGGGCCGTGCGCGCTTCCTTCGTTCCTGTTCCAACTTTGTCCACCTCCGCAGGACACGGGGAGCTCTTTTCTTCTTCAGTATTTTAGCAGCGTTATGATCTTCGGGAGATCTGTACGCTGCCGGTACATACCCTCTGTCTCCTTCGTCGTGCACCGGATCGCTTTCTCGGTCTGCTTGTGAGCTTAGCAAAGCCATCGCTCACTTCTGCTTTCATCCCGATGCCCTCATCTCTCGATTCGGCTGCGATGACTGTTTCATTGACACAGTCACTGTCTGAATCCGGCTCAGAAACACCACCTTTACTTAAGGGCTGGGGACGAACTGTGCATCCCTCTGGTTTATCCGTCTTTTCCTCATTTATTAGTCTGACGACTAGTTGTACGCTTGAAACATTACTCTCGACTACAGGTGCGAAGGCACTCACACCTATAGGAGGGGAGGACAACATGTTGCGGTCTGACGCCACCACCGCAGATGTTGAGTCTTTGGAGCCCATTTCTAGCCTACTCCAAAAGGCTTTAAAATTACCTTCTCCGTACGCTTCTGGTCCGTGCCGGGATTGAAAAGAACCCCGGACCCTGATTCTGTTCGGTTTGCCAGAACCGCCTTCATCATCGGTCAGTGTCGGTGAGGTGTAACCGGTACTTGGAGTGGGTACATTTCCGTTCTTGCTCTGGCCTAACTTCGCTACGGGAGTATAGTCATACTGGCTATGTCGCTAGGTGCTGTGCGAACATAGCCAGCAGTGGGTCACAAGTGTTGCCGTCGTCGCCTTCGGCGTCCTCGAGAGAGAGATTGAGAGTCGGATTTTGTAGATTTTATGAGTCGGAAGAGCATATCGGTCGCAGCGATCCAGGAGACAAAGCTGACTAATACCTGCAGCTTGCACAGTTGTCACCGCAACAATGTGCTACGTAAGGATCGCCCAAGGAATGGAGGTGGGGGATTGGCCTTCGTTATACACCATTCCGTGCAGTATAGACCTATCTCGCCTGCGCTTGATGCTAGTGACCCATACATGGAATGTAAGGGGTTAGCAGTCAGGTCTGGTACTGACGAGATAGAGATATACAACGTGTATATACCGCCGGTTGGTAGCTGTGTTCCGATTAATGGCCAGGCCTACAACCCCGACATAAGTGGGTTGCTATCTGGCAATAGTCGTCTGGTTCTGGGGGATTTTAATGCACATCACTCGTCATGGCATTCTCCCCTAGGTAACGACCAGCGTGGCATAGCTTTGGCAGAGCAGATAGATAGCTCCACGGTTTTGCACGGTGAATGAGGATGCCCCCACTAGGATTACGAGGAGGTGCAGCAGCTCGCCAGACATCTCAATTGCATCCCCTGATCTCCTGAGTGACGTATCCTGGCAAGCCGTTATCTCTTTGGGGTCCGACCACCTCCCCATAATCCTCACCATCGACCGACCACCCGACTTCATAACCTCTGAGCGCCGGACGTTCATCAATTACAAGAAGGCCAATTGGACTGGCTTCAGAGAGTATACCAATCGCCGCTTCAGTGAACTGCCACCCCCCTCTGATGTGCTTGTGGCCGAGAGGAAATTCCGAGACATCATCAATGCAGCAGCCGCTCGCTTTATACCAGCCGGTCGAATACCGCAAGTGCGACCCAATTTCCCGGCGCAAGCAGTGGTACTCGCAGACAAGCGTGATGGGATTCGTGCTATGGACCCCGCTAACCCCAGAATCAGCGAGCTGAATCTGGAAATAAACAGGGTAGTCAACGAACATAAGCGGAATTTGTGGCTGGAACACTTGGAGCAATGTAACTTAGGCACCGGTGCAGGCAAACTGTGGGCCACTGTTAAGTCTCTCTCGAACCCCTGTAGACGGGACGACAGGACCTCAGTCACTTTTGGCGAAATAACCGTGACTGATCCGAAGAGATGCACCAGGTTGTTCAACCGTCAATTTATTGTGCATCCCGAGAGAGACATGGCAAGGAGGAGAGCCATTCGCCGTATTCGTGGTCTCCGAGCCGATGAACAGCCATCACAATTTACCGTGGGCGAAGTTACGAATGTCATCCGTGGCGCAAAATCTTCCAAGGCGTTGGGCCCGACGGAATCTCTACATTGATGCTGAATCTCGATTCACCTGGAGTTGAGTACCTTACCACTGTCATTGAACACTCTTATAGTTCCCGATGTCTGGAAAATGGGCAGAGTGATCCCGCTACTGAAGCCTGGAAAAGACCCGAGTTTGGGGGGAGTCGTGCAGACCGATCTCCCTTGAGGACATCGCCAACACGTCCCTCCAGCCAGGCCTGAAACGTTGGGTCGCGAATTATCTGTGTGGCCGCCAGTCATTTGTGGAATTTAGGGATAAGAAGTCAAAACACCGTAGAGTGAAACAGGGAGTTCCCCAAGGTGGGGTGATATCTCCGGCTCTGTTAAACCTCTAACTATCCTCCATCCCACCTCCTCCAGACGGCATAGAGATCGTATCATATGCAGACGATTGTACGATCATGGCATCAGGCCCCCCACCCATTGATGACATCTGCGATAGGTTGAACGTCTATCTCAACGAGCTTGCCTTATATTTCGCTGCAAGAAATCTGAAGATATCCGCCACCAAATCTTCAGCCACACTGTTCACTACTAATACGCGTGAGGTGAATACTGAGCTGACTGCGATGGTCATGGAGAAATGATTCCGACCATCTAGTGTCCCAAAATACTTGGCGTCACATTTGACAGCTCCTCCATTTTCTCCCCACATGCCACAGCATTCTGCAATAAAGTCAAAAGTAGAAACAAGGTCCTCAAGTCACTCGCTGGCAGCACTTGGGGTGCAGACAAAGAAACCTTGTTGACCACGTACAAACCAATTGGCCGGTCTGTGGTAAGTTATGCAGCGCCAGTGTGGTCACGTCAACTTTGTGACACGCAGTGGAATAATATTCAGATCTGTCAGAATGCCGCCCTCCGAACTGCGACGGGCTGTCTCCTCAGTTCTCATGTGGACCACCTCCATCAGGAGACAAAGATCCTACCAGTGCGAAGACATAACTACATGCTGTCTAAGCAATACCTTTTGGGCTGTTATCGCAGAGATCATCCAAATCATCATCTTGTGGATAGATACCCACCGCCCAGAAGCCTTAAGGTAGATCTACACGATCTAGAGCGTGAGGTCCAGCGCTACAAGAGAGAACCTCTAGATCAAGCGGCATATCAAGCGGGTCTGAACAACATTCATGCAGACACGGTAGCAGACGCGTTAATTGGCTACCGGGTGAATGTAGTCCTTGGAGAACGACCGCCACCCATTGCACCCGAAGAAATCGACCTCCCTCGGCAAACCAGAGTGGTTCTGGCTCAATTACGTTCCGGCAGATGCAGCCGCCTCAATTCCCACAGAGCTAGGATTGATGCCGACGTGCAAGATGTATGTCCCGATTGTAACCAGGGACCGCACGATACACGTCACCTGTTTAACTGCCCGGCCATACCCACTCGACTCAGACCCAGATCCCTGTGGACGCACCCCTTCTTAGACGCGGAGTTCCTGGGTCTTGACACTCAACAGAATTAAGCAGACGAAAGATAGTACATAATAAACTGCTACAACAACAACAACAACAACGAATATATATATATATATATTTTTTTTTTTTTCTTTGAGAAGCGAAATAAAAACACGTTCGGTTCACTCAACGGCTACAATACAAACACTAATTTAGTTGAAACTCTATTCAACTTGAATCTTATTAATCCATTAAAGAGGAATAAATTTATCACAAATTTATCTTCCTCATAAAATATATGGATTACCCAAGATACACAAGGATGAAACCCCCTTACGATCGATATGTTTTTCGATAAACACACTCTCCCATGGACTGTCAAGATATTTAGTCGATATTTCGAAAAATTTTACGAAGGACCTACAAAATAATATTTGTGACGCGATAAATCCAAATTAGAAATTAAACAAGTAAAAGCGTGCTAAGTTCGGCCGGGCCGAATCTTATATACCCTCCACCATGGCATTGTCGAGTTCTTTTCCCGGCATCTCTTCTTAGGCAAAAAACGGATATAGGAAAAGATTTGCTCTGCTATTAGAGCGATAACAAGGTATGGTCCGGTTTGGACCACAATTAAATTATATGTTGGAGACCTGTGTAAAATGTCAGCCAATTCGAATAAGAATTGCGCCCTTTGTGGGCTCAAGAAGTAAAATAGAAAGATCGATTTATATGGGAGCTGTATCGGCCTATAGACCAATTCAGGCCATAATAAACACGTATGTTAATGGTCATGAGAGAATCCGTCGTACAAAATTTCAGGCAAATCGGATAATAATTGCGACCTCTAGAGACTCAAGAAGTCAAGATCCCAGATCGGTTTATATGGCAGCTATATCAGGTTATGAACCGACTTGTACTTTATTTGACATAGTTGTTGAAAGTAACAATAAAAAACGTCTTGCGAAATTTCAGCCAAATCGGACAGAAATTGAGCCCTCCAGAAGCTCAAGAAGTCAAGTCCCCAGATCTGTTTATATGACAGTTATACCAGGTTATGAACCGATTTGAACCATACTTGGCACAGTTGTTCAATATCATAACAAAATACTACGTGCCAAAATTCATTCAAATTGAATAAGAATTGCGCCCTCTAGAGGCTCAAGAAGTCACGACCCAAGATCGGTTTATATGACAGCTATATCAGGTTATGGACCGATTTGAACCATACTTGGCACAGTTGTTGGATATCATAACAAAACACGTCGTGCGAAATTTCATTCCAATCGGATAAGAATTGCGCACTCTAGAGGCTCAAGAAGTCAAGACCCAAGATCGGTTTATATGGCAGCTATATCAAAACATGGACCGATATGGCCCATTTACAATACCAACCGACCTACACTAATAAGAAGTATTTGTGCAAAATTTCAAGCGGCTAGCTAAACTCCTTCGGAAGTTAGCGTCCTTTCAACAGACAGACGGACGGACGGACGGACGGACAGACGGACGGACAGACGGACGGACATGGCTAGATCGACATAAAATGTCATGACGATCAAGAATATATATACTTTATGGGGTCTCAGACGAATATTTCGAGTAGTTACAATCAGAATGACGAAATTAGTATACCCCCCATCTTATGGTGGAGGGTATAATAAGAAGGATTTAAGCGATGATGAAATTCTAATTTCGTTTGATATAATATGCTTGTTCCCGTCTGTTCCAATTAACCTAGCAGTTAAAATCATAGACTCGAAATGGGATGTACTAAGCCAGTAGACGAAGATATCAAAAGATACATTCATGAAAACAATGATGTCTGTATTAAGTATTAGAGATATTATATGTACGAAGATAGACTATAACGACGACAGAAAGGCTTACCAATGGGATCCCAGGCTTCCCCTCTAACGGGAGATATAGTCATAGAAGATTTGATAGAAGCATGAAGCTGAAAAATTGGTAATCAACCATAGCTTCTTACAATGTATGTCGACGACTGTTTGTTGTTGTAATAAAAAATGGCGAAATAAATAGTTCGTTATAAACATTTAACTCGTACAAAGTAGCGTCTAGTTCACCATGGAAGAAAAAACAACAACAAATTACCTTACCATGACGCATTAATTATAAGACAAAATAACCGGACAAAAGTGGATTTGTATCAGAAAAAAACGTCATCTGGAGGATTCATAAACTTCCATTCAAAACACCCAAAAATGCTATCATTAACACCGCTTCTAACTTTATTATGAGAGTTTTAAAGATTAGTGACTAGATTTCCAAAAAATAATCTTGAAAAAATAAGACAGATATTACCCAAAAATGAATTTTCGAAGAAAACTGTAACCGATTTGTTGGGGCGATGCAACAAAAGGAAGATAAATAGAGGGGACACCCAAGAACAGAAAAAGTACAAATCAATGACTTTGTACCAGGATTTTCCGAGAGGCTTAAGAACAAAATTGAGTTAGTATTTAAGACCTGCAATACGACTAATCAGTTATTCTGCCAAACAAAATCTAAAACCATCAAAAATTACAAATCTAATGTAGTACACATTACAAACATCTCACCAGATAAGATATTTAACTGCAAGACAGACACAGACAAGTGCTCGCAAATGTACAGGCACATAGTTAGAAAGCACAAGCCAAGAATGAATTAGTTGACAAAGGGACACCGAATAATTCAAAAGCAACTTCTTGTGTACTCTTAAGCTCAAAAGAAAATAGAATTTTTTTCAAAGATTTAAGTTTTGTGAAATTGTGTTAGATGTTAATGTTAGATGTTAGCGAACCCTCCTCCTTACCCTAATTTTCAGAAACGCCAGATCTCGGAGATGGGTGGTGCGATTTAAGCGAAATTTTGGTGCGATTTTAACTAAAATTAAAAATTTGGTACCCAAATTTCGGATGGGGTATCTAGGGGGGCTGCCCCACCCTAAAACCTACCAAACATATCTTTAGACCAATCACGACAATATGGGACTCAAATGAAAGGTATTTAGGATAAGAAAACGTATCTGATATCCAATTGTCGGACCAAGTGTTAGGGGAACCACCCCAAGCCCCAAAACACCCCTAAATCGGACATATTTCCTGACCATGGCAATATGGGACTCAAATGAAAAGTATTTATGAGTAGAATACGAATCTGATATCCAAATGTGGGACCACTTTTCTGGGGGGTCCGACCCTTTCCCAAAACATCCCCCAAACAAGACTAAATTACTGACCATGGGAATATGGGGCTTAAATAAAAGGTATTTGAATGTAGAATACGAATCTGCTATCCAACTATGGGACCAAGTGTTTGGGGGGCCGCCTCTCACGAAAAACATCCCCCATACGGGACAAATTTACGACCATAGCAATATGGGGCTCAAATGAAAGGTCTTTGGGAGTAAAGCACGAATTTGATATCAATATTCGGGAAAAGTGTGTATGGGGCCAACCCACCCCCCACATATAATAGTATGTATGTTCTGACCATTGCAATATGAAGCTCAAATAAGAGGGTTTTTAAAGTGGAACACGAATCCGATATATATTTTCAAGGCCAACTCACTGAGTGGCCGTCCATCACCCAAAACACCCCCAAGCCGGTCATGTTTGCCGACTATAGAAATATGGGGCTCAAATTGAAGGTATGTGGGAGTAGACAACGTATCTGATATCAACATTAGGGGCCAACTGTCTAGCGGACGTCCCACCACCATAACAACCCCCAAATACGACGTATTTGCTCACCAATACAATTTGGGTCTTCAAGACAGTGGAGCTCGATATTCATAGTTTTTAGGGCCCATACCCAAAACTGGACATATTTGCTGGCTTTTTCAATAAGGGGATTAAGTGAATGGTATTTGAGATTAGAAAACGAATTTGATATCCAATTTTGAGGCCAATGGCAATATATGATTCAAATATATGAGAATAGAGCACGTTGCTGATATATTTTCAGAGCATAGCGTTTGGGGGACCACCCCAATCGCCAAATCAGGCATTTTTACCCACCATGTCAACGTGAAGCTTAAATGAAAGGTATTGGGGGGTGGAGCAAGAATTGATACCCATTTTCAGGACCAATTTTCTGGCGATTTACCCCTTTCCCGAAATACCCCACAAACAGCAATTTTTTACTGACCATCGCAATATGGGGCTCAAATAAAGGTATTTGGGAGTAGAATACGAATTTGATATCCAAATTTAGGATCATGTATTTAGGGCATCACCCCTTTCCCAAAACACCCCCAAAGGGAAAAAAAATTTTCGACCATGTCAATATGTGACTCAAATGATAGGTATTTGAGATTAGAAAACGAATTTGATAACCTATTTCGGGGCCATGTGTTGGGGGGACGCCTCATCCTGTAAACTCTTTTTAAGCCAATGGCAATATGGGGTTTAAATAAATGGTATTGGAGAGAAGAGCACGATGGTGATATTTTTTCAGGGCCAAGTATCTGGGGGACCATCTTTCCCCCGAAAACACCACTAAATCATACATCATGAGAATATCGGGCTGAAATGAAGTATTTTAAGAATGGAGTACACTTTGCATTCAAACTTAAATTCGGATACCAATAAAGATCACATGGGATTCAGATAAACCATCGCAATATGGGGCTCAAATAAAGGTATTTGGGAGTAGAATACGAATTTGATATCCAAATTTAGGATCATGTATTTAGGGCATCACCCCTTTCCCAAAACACCCCCAAAGGGAAAAAAAATTTTCGACCATGTCAATATGTGACTCAAATGATAGGTATTTGAGATTAGAAAACGAATTTGATAACCTATTTCGGGGCCATGTGTTGGGGGGACGCCTCATCCTGTAAACTCCTTTTAAGCCAATGGCAATATGGGGTTTAAATAAATTGTATTGGAGAGAAGAGCACGATGGTGATATTTTTTCAGGGCCAAGTATCTGGGGGACCATCTTTCCCCCGAAAACACCACTAAATCAGACATCATGAGAATATCGGGCTGAAATGAAGTATTTTAAGAATGGAGTACACTTTACATTCAAACTTAAATTCGGATACCAATAAAGATCATATGGGATTCAGATAAAGGCACTTATATATATATATATATATATATATATATATATATATATATATATATATATATATATATATATATATATATATATATATATATATATATCAAGCGAAATACTATTTTCGTACCATGGTATTTCACTAAAAGATCTTTAATTGTCAAAAATAAATATTTCAAGGAAACTTGTGTTCAATATAAAGTAAAGGAAGGCTCAGCGGAGCGGGCCCGGGTAAGCTAGTAAATAAAGAAAAATAAAATGTAATTAGAAGTATCCAAATCCATTGGAGTTTAAACATAGAGACCTCAGTTCGTACAGAAATTGAATATCTCATGCTAAATATACAATAAGATTGTTAAATTTAGCAATTAAAGAGATATCGAAGTCTGAATAACAAAAAATCTCGTCCAAAATGTTGACCGGACCAATATTGTTGCTAGCACAGCCACAAAAGCGCATATCGGTTGAGACAAATATGCGAGCTATATTTAAATCTTAACCGATTTTAATGCAAATTTGACATATAGAAACGAGAAGTCTTACCAAATTTAGTAATGAGCAGATCAAAATTGTGAACGCCTGCAGCCATGGAAGCATATATTGGATGAAAGATACACATTTAGGAGAGCTATATGCAAATCTTATTCTATAAGGACGACATATTTCACACAAATTGAGCCATCAAATATAAGTCCTCATGCTAAATTTTGTAGAGATCGGAGCAGAGTTGTGGCAACTGCAGCCATAATAGTGAATATCAATAGTGGACCTTGAATTCATCACAATTTTGAATACCAAATTCCCCACTGTGCAGCTCTTTTATGCAGTGAAGCAAATCCGATGAAACCTTTCGCACAAGTGCTAATCCTAGTCTCGTACCCGAATAGAGTCCATGAAAGGCATCGCACAGATGATGCTCACTCGGTTTGTAATAAATTGAAAAAAGTTACATTTTTCTCACTACGTAAATCAGATAAATTACTTGCTGTCTGTTGACGCTTTCATAATCCCAAAGTTTTATCTAATTCCCTCCCTCTCTCGCTGTACGCTTCTTACGACAACCACTATACAGCATTTTACATCTTCTGCTCGCAAGTATGAATGGAAGATGTAAAATGCTGTAGTCATTAACTATTTTCTATGGGATTGACACATGACTCAGTAAAATTATATAGGAAATGAATTGCACGTTGGGTGGTCTCATGTGTTCTTACCTAACGGTGTGGTTGTGGATTTTATGAACATATCCTTAGATCTCGTCATCATTTATCTTTCTGAAGTTTTTGCCGAACATCCTCTGCAGAAGTAACCAGATTCCTATAATCCAAACGAAAATGTAAAACTAAAACAACAAATATGTGATATGCATCTTACAATTGATGCTATTTTGCTTGAAATGCAACAACTAAAACAAGAAAGCTGTGAGCTAAAACGAAATATTATAAGCGATAATACCACCGATCGCGCAGTTGAAAATCCAGAAGAACAAGATGAAAACTACAAAGCCGATAATTTTGTAAGTGAGCAATCTGCAATGGCAAATAATCAATGCCAGTATCATAAATCAAAAAAGAAAAAAAACAAGTAAAAGCGTGCTAAGTTCGGCCGGGCCGAATCTTATATACCCTCCACCATGGATCGCATTTGTCGAGTTTTTTTCCTGGCATCTCTTCTTAGGCAAAAATGGATATAAGAAAAGAGTTGCTCTGCTATTAAAACGATATCAAGATATGGTCCGGTTCGGACCACAATTAAATTATGTTGGAGACCTGTGTAAAATTTCAGCCAATTCGTATAAGAATTGCGCCCATTGGGGCTCACGAAGTAAAATAGAGAGAACGATTTTTATGGGATCTGTATCGGATCCGATTCAGACCATAATAAACACTTTTGTTAATGGTCATGAGAGGATCCGTCGTACAAAATTTTAGGCATATCGGATAATAATTGCGACCTCTAGGGGTCAAGAAGTCAAGATCCCAGATCGGTTTATATGGCAGCTATATCAGGTTATGAACCGATTTGAACCTTATTTGACACAGTTGTTGAAAGTAAAAATAAAATACGTCATGCAAAATTTCAGCCAAATCGGATAGGAATTGCGCCCTCTAGAAGCTCAAGAAGTCAAATCCCCAGATCTATTTATATGACAGCTATATCAGGTTATGGACCGATTTCAACCATACTTGGCACAGTTGTTGGATATTATAACGAAATACTTCGTGCAAAAATTCATTCAAATCGGATAAGAATTGTGCCCTCTAGAGGCTCAAGAAGTCAAGACCCAAGATCGGTTTATATGGCAGCTATATCAGGTTATGGACCGATTTGAACCATACTTAGCACAGTTGTTGGATATTATAACGAAATACTTCGTGCAAAAATTCATTCAAATCGGATAAGAATTGTGCCCTCTAGAGGCTCAAGAAGTCAAGACCCAAGATCGGTTTATATGGCAGCTATACCAGGTTATGGACCGATTTTAACGATACTTAAGACAGTTGTTAAAAGTGATACTAAAACACTATGTGCAAAATTTCAGTCAAATCGGATGAGAATTGCGCACTCTAGAGGCTCAAGAAGTCAAGACCCAAGATCGGTTTCTATGACAGCTATACCAGGTTATAGACCGATTTGAACCATACTTGGCACAGTTGTTAAATATCATAACGAAACACGTCGTGCAAACATTCATTCCGATCGGATAAGAATTGCACACTTTAAAGGCTCAAGAAGTCAAGACCCAAGATCGGTTTATATGGCAGCTATGTCAAAACATGGACCGATATGGCCCATTTACAATACCAACCAACCTACACTAATAAGAAGTATTTGTGCAAAATTTTAAGCGGCTAGCTTTACTGCTTCGGAAGTTAGCGTGCTTTCGACAGACAGACGGACGGACGGACATGGCTAGATCGACATAAAATGTCGCGACGATCAAGAATATACATACTTCATAGGGTCTCAGACGAATATTTCGAGTAGTTACAAACAGAATGACGAAATTAGTATACCCCTCATCTTATGGTGGAGGGTATAAAAAGCAGTGAAGCATAACAACCGAACTTAAATGCACGGCTATACTCCACATAGCAGGTACCTGTGAAATCACAAGCAAAGTTGTGAAGTATCTAGGCCAAGAACTTTTTCTTAGGTCACAAATACCAATCACCAAAAACTACCTATAGAAGCGCAACAGTTTTAACTGAAATTTAAAACAAAAAAAAAAACTTAGAACAAGTAAAAAGGCGTTAAGTTCGGCCGGGCCGAACTTTGAATACCCACCACCTCAGGTATCTATATGTAAAATACCTATCATCAAAGCCCAGTGCAAATTGCATACCTTATGTCATATTGCAGTTATGTCGAAATATGATCCGATTTGGACCAAATACTAATAAGTTCAAGTCATTATTCAACTATGTATAACAAAATATTGGTCTTTTTAGTAGCTATATCTAAAAATAAACCGATCTGAACCATATATTGTACAACATGGATGTCGAAAAGCCTAACATAAGTCAATGTCTCAAATTTCAGTTAAATCGGATTATAAATGCGTCTTTTTTGAGGCCAAAACTTTAAATCGAGATATCGGTCTATATGGCAGCTATATCCAAATCAGGATCGATATGAGTGAAATTGAAGAAGGATGTCGAAGGGCCCAATATAACTCACTCTCCCAAATTGCGGCGACATCGGACAATAAATGCGCTTTTTCTGGCCCCAAAACCGAGAGATCGGTCTATATGGCAGCTATATCCAAATCTTGACCGATCTGTGCCATAATGTAGAACTATGTCAAGGGGTTTAACCTAACTCAATGTTCCAAATTTCGGCGACATCGGACAATAAATGCGCCTTTTATGGGCCTAAGACCCTAAATCGGAGGATCGGTCTATATGACAGCTATATCCCGAACTGGACCGATCTGAGCCAAATTGACGAAGGATGACGAAGGGCCAAATATAACTTACTGTCCCAAATTTCGGCGACATCGGATAATAAATGTGCCTTTTATGGGCAAAAAACCTTAAATCGAGAGATCGGTCTATATTGCAGATATATCCAAATCTGGACCGATCTGGGCCAAATTGAAGAAAGATGTCGAGGAGCCTAACGTAACTCACTGTCCCAAATTTCAGCAAAATCGGATGCTAAATGTGGCTTTTATGGGCCTAAGACTCTAAATCGGAGGATCGGTCTATATGGCAGCTGTATCCAAATCTGGACCGATTTGGTCCAAATTGATAAATGATGTCGAGGGGCCGAACACAACTCACTGTCTTAAATTTCAGTAAAATCGGATAATAAATGTGGCTTTTGTGGGCCTAAGACCCTAAATCGGAGGATCAGTCTATATGGCAGCTATATGCAAATCTGAACCGATCTGAGCCAAATTAATGAAGGATGTTGAAGGGCCTAACACAACTCACTGTCCCAAATTTCAGCAAAATCGGATAATAAATGTGGCTTTTATGTGCCATAGACCCTAAATCGGCGGATCGGTCTATATCAAGATATAGTCCGATATAGCTCATCTTCGAACTTAACCTGCTTATGAACAAAAAAGACTCTGTGCAAAATTTCAGCTCAATATCTCTATTTTTGAAAACTGTAGCGTGATTTCAACAGACAGACGGACGGGCATGTCTAGATCGTCTTAGATTTTTACGCTGATCAAGAATATATATACTTTATAGCGTCGGAAATGGATATTTCGACCCCCATCCGTCGGTGGTGGGTATAAAATTAACAGAAGGTTGGATTTTCAGACCGAAATAAATGAAAAGCTGATAGAAAAGTTGAATGCCATTGCAATAAACATGTAAATTTGAAATGTTAAAACGTCAGTCCTACGTATTGCAGCTTGGAACTGTAATGGTTTGATAAACCGCGTGAACAAAATAGAATATTTTCTTAGAACGGAAAAAATCTATATTATTTTATTGTCTGAAAGCCATTTCATAAAACAATCATTTGTCAATTTTTAAGGCTATAAATTGTACAACGCTTTACATCCTTCTAAGAAACCGAGGGGAGGTGCTTCCGTAATTATAAAAGAAACCATCAAGCACTATGAGGAAGAAAAAATTGAGCAGGAAATGTTCCAAATAACTTGTGCGTCTATTTAGTTTATATTAGTTTAATTTAGTTTAAAGTTTATTATTAGTTTAAAGCAAAATAAATCCTTTAAAGTAGGTGCATTATTTTCACCACCAAGAAAGTCGATCAATTCGAGACAGTACATGGATATCCTTAAAATTCTTGGTAATCACTTTATCTATGGTGGAGATTTCAAAGCTAAAAACATACTGTGGGGTTCCAGAATAACAACTACAAAAGGAAGACAGTTACACAAGGCATGCAAATCATGCCAATGTGAAATATATTCAGGCAATGAACCAACATACTGGCCAACAAATAGAGAATTTATACCTGACCTTAATGATTTTATCATATTGAAAAATATTTCAAAAAACTATATACAAGTTCAAAATGCATCATCTGATCATTCTTCAGAAATAATGACCGTCAATGACCGTCACAATAATTGAAATTACAAAACCCCTATTTCTATTCAACAAAGAAACAAATTGGCATTGCTTTAAACAGACTCTCAACGAAAATTTAAATTAAAAATTTGACATGTCTCTGAAAACGTCTAATCAAATTGAAGAAAATTTGGAAAAACTAATAGAAGTTATTCAAAGCTCAGCTTGGGAGAGCAGACCCGAACTAAAAAATTTAGCATGTAGCAATTTTCCTAAACATATTAGAAAAAGATGGCGAAAACAAAGAACACCACAAAATTAAAGAATATTGAACAGACTTGTCACGGAACTAAAAAATGCCACAAATGAAATTAGAAATAAAACAATGTTCGCCAATCTACAAAACTTTACAGCCACCAAAAAACGAGCTACAAGACACCTTCAAGGGTGCAAGCCTCAAATACCTGCAATTAAAAACTGTCATGGCAACTGGACCTCTTGAAAAATCTGAGTTGTTCGCGGAATATTTTCCAACCGTTACAGGCATCTTCCAATGAAAACCTTTGCAAAATAGCAAGATCGGATAACCAAAAAATCACACCTGCTAAGTTAAAAGAACTTGTACACATTATTAAAAATGACTTAAGCTCAAAGAAAGCCCCAGGATATGATTTAATTACAGGGAACGTAATGAACAAACTGCAGTTAAAATACTTGTTATACATAATAAACGCCTGTTTTCACCTCCGATAGTCCCGTTATCTTAGAAAGTGGCCGAAATAATTGTAATTCACAAACCTGGTAAACCTGAAAACGAATTAAAATCATACAGACCTATATCCTTATTGCCGATTATATTGAACATCTTTGAAAAACTTCTGGTAAAAAGGCTTCAGCCTATCTTAGCTCAAAGAAACTTAATCCCTGAACACCAATTTGGTTTCAGAAACCAGCACTTTACTGTACAGCAAATACATCGGATAATCGATATTGCAGAAAAGGCTATTAAAAACAAAAAAATTTCTCTGCTGCATTCCTTGACATATGACAAGCTTTCGATGGCACACTGGATTGCTGTTAAAACAGTATAACGATCTCCCAAAAGAATAAATTTATGAAATACTGGAGTCTTACCAAAGCAACCGCCACTTTCGAGTTAAACTAGATTATGAGTACTCCAAACTCAAACCTATAAATGCAGGCGTACCACAAGGAAGTGTCCTTGGGCCAGTTTTATATCTTTTTTGTACCAGAGATATTCCAATCCCTACCCACACTTCAACCATAGCTACATTTGCAGGTGACACCGCAATTCTATGCAGATACTGAAAAAGAAGCTACTGCACACCTGTATCCACTTTGTTAGAAATACATGCATGGATTAGCAAATGGAGAATGCATCTTAATGAAAATAAATCAGTTCATTTGATATTCACCAACAAACACGTATCACCAACTCCGATATATTTAAGCAATGTAAAAATGCCTTATGCAAATACAGCCAAATACCTTGGAATGACCCTCGATACCAAAACTAAAAATTTGACGGGCTGAATCTTACATTCCCTCCAACATGGATCGCATATGTTGAGTTCTTTTCCTGGTATCTCTTTGTAGGTAAACATATGATAAAAGGAAAAAATTGCTATGATATTGAAGCTATTCGAATTAAAATTGCACCCTTAATGGGCTCAAGAAGTAGAATAGGGAGATCGGTTTATATGGGAGCTGTATCAGGCTATAGACCGATTCCGATAATTGACACGTATATTGAAGTTCATGAGAGAAGTCGTTGTACAAAATTTCAGCCAAATCGGATTATAATTGCAACCTCTAGATGCTCAAGAAGTCAAGATCCCAGAAGATCCCAGATCGGTTTATATGACAGCTATATCAGGTTATGGACCAATTTTACCCAAACTTAACACAGTTGTTGGAAATCATAACAAAACACCTCATGCAAAATTTCAGCCAAATTGGATAAGAATTGCGTTCCCTAGTGACTCAAGAAGTCAAGATCCAAGATCGGTTTATAGGGCAGCTAAATCAAAACATGAACCGATATGGCCCACTTACAATCCCAACTGACTTACACTAATAAAAATTATTCATGCCAAATGTCAAGCGGCTAGCTTTACTCCTTCGAAAGTTAGCGTTTTTTTGACATACAGACGGATGGACGGACATGGCTAGATCGACTTGAAATGACATTATGATCAAGAATATATACACTTTATGGGGTCTCAGAGGAATATTTCGAGGAGTTACAAACAGAATGACGAAATTAGTATACCCCTTTCCTATGGTGGAGGGTATATAACCAAGAAATAAAATTGAAGTACAGCAAACTGTATTGGCTGCTAGGGGATAACAGAGTATCAATAAAGAAGAAACTGCTGATATACAACCAAATGATGAAGTCCGTATGGGTCTCAGCTTTGGGGCTGTGCTTCAAAGACCGCCGTAGAAAAAATACACAAAACGCAAAATAAAATCCGAGAAATGCCAATCTTCACAGAGATTTAAAAGTGAAAACAGTAGTGGAAGAGATCTCCTCCGCCGCACAGAGACACGCCAATAAACTGAGTATACACGTGAACTCTGATCTAAACAACATATTCTAAAATTATACACCTGTTAGAAGGCTTCAAAAGACACCGCCTACGGATTTAGTCCCCTAAAACACACAAAATAATTATAATAGTCAATATTAGACACTTAACATATTTAAAGGATCACTTTAGGGATTCTAGTTTAGGATTGTGAAAAATAAATATGTTAAGAGTCTAATATTGCTTTGTAAAAGGTAAATAATTTATAACAGTAATATTTTTTTTTTGTTTTATAACTCAAATTTAAATATTTATACCCTCCACCATGGATCGCATTTGTCGAGTTCTTTTCCCGGCATCTCTTCATAGGCAAAAAAGGATATAAGAAAAGATTTGCTCTGCTATTAGAGCGATATCGAAATATGGTCCGGTTTTGAACATAAAATGTCCCGACGATCAAGAATATATATACTTTATGGGGTCTCAGACGAATATTTCGAGTAGTTACAAACAGAATAAAGAAATTAGTATACCCCACATCCTATGGTGGAGGGTAAGAGAATGCCAAGTTCGGCCGGGCCGAATCTTATATGCCCTCCACCATGGATCGCATCTGTCGAGTTCTTTGCGAAGTATCTCTTTTTAAGCAAACAAAGAATAATGAATATGGACGGAGGAGGATCTATGTCAAGTCATAGTTCGATTCGGGGCTCAAGAAGCAAAATCGGGAGATCGGTTTATGTCAAGCAATAGATTTATTCAGACCATATTATACACGTATGTTGAAGGCCACGGGAGAAGTCGTTGTTCAAAATTTGTGGCAAGTCGGATGAGAATTGCGCTCTCTAGAAGCTCAAAAACTCAAGATCCCAGAACGGTTTATATGGCAGCTATATTAGGGTATGGATCGATTTGGACGATACATGACCGACCTACACCTATAAGATGTATGTATTTGTGCAAAATTTCAAGCGGCTAGCTCTACTCCTTCAAAAGTTAGCGTGCTTTCGACAGACAGACGGACGAACGGATATGGCTAGATCGACTTAAAATGTCACTACGATCAAGAATATATATAATTTATGGGGTCTTAGACGCATCTTCCTATGGCGGAAGGTATAAAAATGTTTTTTAATGAAATTTATTACCTTAACATTTTGCACAAACTAAAAAATTAATTTTGGACAATTTTTACGAAGAGCTATCTACGTTCTGCTAAAATAACGCCTCTTATTTCTCCTTCGATCTTTTTTTAAATCGATCGAAAATCTGTTTGATGGAAAAGATATCCGGTAAAAATTGCATCAAAAACAAATTTTTGTTGCGCAGTTTCCCTGGTACTTCTTCCATCGGACGCTTCCTCTGGTGTCGGATTTGAGAATGATAATCAGATATGACGGGTACCGCAGAAATAAAATATCGAACCAAAAAGTTAGCACACCCAGGAAAGGGTGACCCGCTTACATGGATTCGAATACGAACACGATGGGTCTGTGTAATAGGGTCCGCAGCGAATGAGCCAAATGAAATGGCCAATGGTGGCACTCGCAGATTTTCAGAAGATATACCATCAATAAAACCTGGTCTTGATAGTCGTTGGCAGCCCCAGCACTAGGTACCGATGCGATGTGTTTACAGAAATATCAATAAGAAACAATGGAACTGACAACCGTCTATGACGACCTATGGGTTCAGAACACGGTTTATGATTGGAACATGGGATGTCAGAACTTTCTAAGAAGTATCGAGACTTTACTATGTCCAGACGAAATGCTAAACTACAATCCACCGAGTAAATGCGGTCGATCTTTTACTGTCGCCGAAAGCAAAGCAAGCTCTTCTACCATACAATTATATCTGAATCGTGACGGCAAGATTCCGCAAAATATATATTGTACAATACTACGCGACACAAAAGATCAATTCTATTCCCTACTCGACTCAGTGATACGCTCTCTACCAAACGGTGCCAAGGTTGGCAATAACAACAATAATCTACAATCAATCAAAGGAATGCAAGGACTTGGCGATGCCAGGAATGACAATAGCGACAGATTGGTTGATTTCTGCGCAAAAAACCGGCTCATTATTGGACAAAATTCCCTCATTAAAAAATATACACAAATATACTTGGGAATCACCAGATGGAAACACTCGTAATTAAATAAACCACGTACTTATCAGCAAACTCTTTCTGGGTTCGCAGATGGATGTAAAAACTAGACGAAGAGCCAACATCGATAAAGACACATGATTTTAGTGTCCACTCTACGCAACGCCCAGCCGTCCTGAAACTCAAACAAAAAGTACAAAGTTTAACTTCTTACATCTAAAATACCCCAAAACAGCCCGTGAATACAAAACAACATTAGCAGAGAAGCTGCAAAACAACACCCATACATGGACCGACATACTTGTAACAGCAGCATGTACGGAGACGGCCACCTCATTCATACGCATTGCTCGACGATCCCAAAAACCATGGATAAGCAACGAAACAATAGAGAAAATAAAACACCGGAAACGTCTTCTCAACGCTCTGCTACGGGCAAAATTACGTGTAACAAAAACCTCAGCCAGGACTGAATATCGCGCCTCCGCCTCGCTGGTCATACTCCTAGTTCGCAGAGATAAGCAAATATATTTTAATACCGAAACATGTATGGTGTTTACGAGTCAATAAAACAAATGAGCGACAACAACAATACAGGCTAACGGCAATAATAAAAGATGAGGACGGATCGGAATTACCAACAACTGAACAGCAATTGGAGCGATGGCGCGGTTTCTTCATCTCCGAAGGACCAGCAACAAGGACGCAAGCTCCGACCTTCCTAATCCCCCCGTGCGCCGAAACACGCGCAGAGATATTTATATCTACAGACCCACCCATCTGCGAAGAAAATGAAGCCGTTCTGGTCTCACTCAAGAACGGTAAATCAGCCTGCCCTGACAATATACCTGCTGCACTGTTGTGGTATGGGTCACACCCCATAGCTCAGGCGATCACCCTACATTAACTCCCTGCGCATAATCATTAAACAGTCTATAGAACTTAATACAGACCTATACCTTTTAATCATCGACTTCGAGCGTGCGTTTGACACAGTTTCGAAAACTTCAATATGGAACACGCTGTTGAATAAAAGTATCCCTGAATAGATTGTGTCACTAATCAGACCCCCGCAATGGAAAGGAGAGCCCACCTTCCGGGTTCGTCAAACGATTGAAGCAGGGTTGCATCCAATCGCCTACCCTTCCATATTAGAAGCAGCTAATGCTGAGGCACCCTATTGCATACGCTGGCGCATAAACGAATTCCTTGGAGACATCGACTACGCTGATGACATATGCCTCTTTGCGCATCGCTTTGAGCACCTGAGGGCAAAAATGGGACGATTAAATAAAAATGCTGCCAAAGTAGGCCTGAAGATAAACATAGCAAAGACGAAGTCGATGAGGATAGGAACATCAAATTTGACACCGCTCACTATAAACGATCATGTCATTGAAGACGTTGACATCTCACATAATACAAAAGTCAGAATCTTCAACAGTACTGTGAAATCTATTTTATTATATTGCTGTATAACTTGGAGCTAGACACAAGCGACTACCCACAAAATTCAAGTTTTTATAAATCGCTGTCTGCGTCAAATACTTCGAATTTTCTGGCCAAATCGTATTTGAAATGAGGAATTGGTAGTAAGAATAAACGCTTCCCCTGTCGAAGTAGAAATCCGGAAGAGAAAATAGACTTGGCTGGACCATTTCCTACGTCAACCGCGCGATGCTATAGCGAGAAATGGCCTAGACTGGAATGGGCAAGGATGGCGAAGAAGGGGACGCCCGAAAAACACATGGATCAGCTGCAAGAAAACAGAGTTGGAATCAACCCATATATCGTGGAATCAGGCGAAAGCGTAAGAACTTGGAGATGCGTGCACCCATTTAATAGTAATTCTGTATGCCACCTAATGGTACTCCATCTAAAAACCCACATAAACGGACATGTTTACCGACTATTTGAGAGTAGAGTACGAACTTGGTATAAAAATGTCAACCTTGTTGTCGGGGTACCCTACCCCCAAAACCACCACCCAACAGGACACTTTTACCGCTTTGGGCAATATGTGTATCAAATGAGTAGTTGGGCAATATGTGTATTTAAGAGTAGAGTACGAACTTGGTATAAAAATGTCAACCTTGTTGTCGGGGGGTACCCTACCCCCAAAACCACCACCAACAGGACACTTTTACCGCTTTGGGCAATATGTATATCAAATGAGAGGTATTTAAGAGTAGAGTAGGAACTTGGTATAAAAACATCACCTTAATGTCGGGGGGTACACTACCCCCAAAAACACCACCCAACAGGACACTTTTACCACTTTGGGAAATATGAAAATCAAATGAAAGGTATTTAAAAGTAGAGTACAAATCTGAAATTAAAATGTATTCCTAGGTATCTGAGGGGCTCCTCTATCCCCGAAACCCCCAAGCAGGACATATTTACCGATTGGGTCAATTTGGATAGTAAATGAATGGTATTTAAAAGTAGAGTAAGAATCTGATATAAAATTTATTCCTTGGTATCTGAGGAGCCTCCCCTCACTCCAAAACCCACTAGCAGGGAATATTTACCAATTGAGACAATATGGGTATCAAATGAAAAGTGTTTGGAAGTTAAGTACACATCTGTTATAAGAATTGAATTCATGGTATCTTCGGGGCCTCTCGAACCCCAAAAATCCCCAAAACGAGCATGAATGTTCAATGTCACAAAATGGGTATCAAATGAAAGATCTTTGAGTGTTGACTGTTATACACATCTTTTATACACATTTGGAACAGAGTCTGGACCGGCCCAACCACCTAATACGCTTCAATAAGACAGTATGGGTATCAAATGAAAAATGTTTGGATACACATCTGTGATAAGAATTTGATTCATGGTGTCTTTGGGGCCACTTCAACCCCAAAACGGGCATGAATGCCCAACGTCACAAAAAAGGTATCAAATGAAAAATCTTTGAGTGTTGACTGTTATACCCATCTGTTATACACATTTGGGACAGAGTCTGGGACCGGCCCACCCACCTAACACGCTTCAATAAAACGTGTTGTTCGATCGGAAAAAATTGGAATTTAACAAATGGTCTACGACAGTAAGGTTCGAATCTAATGTTGATATAAGAATTAAGGTATCTGGGTCATGTCCTGCCATTCAGCCGGACATGTAGATCGCCTTTTGAGTCTTAGCGTTGGGGGGACCGATCAAAAAAAGGTACAAAAAAGTACACTTTTTACCCTCAAATTGGGATGGACATGGGAGGACCTGCGGATCTTTAAAGTGGTATCGTATCCCATGCGGTAGCTTTGAAATATAACTTTGAATGTAGATAACCAATACAAAAAAATTAATTAGTGTGGATCTCAACGAGATCCGTAGCAATTGATTTCTGGATCGCCGCCTTCACAATGATTGACATTATGGGGGCACGATGCTGAAATTATTTCAGGGTCCGACCCCTAAACTCCCTTCAAGCCGGCCATGTGTGCCTACTATGCCAATAAGGGGCTAAAATAATAGTCATTTGAAAATAGAAAACGAATTTGATATCCAATTTTGAAACCAAGTGTTTGAGAGTAGTCTCACCCCTTAAACTCTCCTAAATCAATTGCAATTCCGGCTAAAATAAAAGGAATATAAAAGTAGAGCACGATGCTGATATTTTTTCCGGGCTAAGTGCATGTGTGGCCACCCCACCCTACATACCTCTCAAACTGAACATATTTGTGGATTATGGCAAAAAGGGGCTCAAATCTCATGACATGTGGTTTCAACAAGACGGTGCCACATGCCACACAGCACGCGTAACAATGGACTTATTGAGAAACGAGTTCGGTGAACGTTTTATTTCACGTTCGGGACCGGTCAATTGGCCACCTAGATTCTGCGATTTAACGCCTTGGGCTACAACATTGAAGCATATATTTCTGAGATACCGGTCGAAATATTGGAAAGAGTTTGCCAAAATTGGACTAAGCGAATGGACCATTTGAGGCACAGTCATGGTCAACATTTGCATGAAATAATCTTCAAACAATAAATTATATAGACTGTACTATCGATTTACATAAAGTTTTCATGAATTTTTGTGAATTTTATGTATTTTTATACCCTCCACCATAAGATGGGGGTATACTAATTTCGTCATTCTGATTGTAACTACTCGAAATATTCGTCTGAGACCCCATAAAGTATATATATTCTTGATCGTCGTGAAATTTTATGTCGATCTAGCCATGTCCGTCCGTCTGTCGAAAGCACGCTAAATTCCGATGGAGTAAAGCTAGCCGCTTGAAATTTTGCACAAATACTTCTTATTAGTGTAGGTCGGTTGGTATTGTAAATGGGCCATATCAGTCCATGTTTTGATATAGCTGCCATATAAACCGATCTTGGGTCTTGACTTCTTGAGCCACTAGAGTACGCAATTCTTATCCGATTGGGATGAAATTTTGCACGACCTGTTTTGTTATGATATCCAACAATTGTGCCAAGTATGGTTCAAATCGGTGTATAACCTGATATAGCTGCCATATAAACCGATCTTGGGTCTTGACTTCTTGAGCCTCTAGAGTGCGCAATTCTTATCCGATTGGAATGAAAGTTCGCACGAAGTGTTTTGTTATTATATCCAACAACTGTGCCAAGTATGGTTCAAATCGGTTCATAACCTGATACAGCTGCCTTATAAACCGATCTGGGGTCTTGACTTCTTGAGCCTCTAGAGTGCGCAATTCTTATCCGATTGGAATGAAATTTTGCACGACGTGTTTTGTTACGATATCCAACAATTGTGCCAAGTATGGTTCAAATCGGGTTATAACCTTATATAGCTGTCATATAAACCGATCTTGGGTCTTGACTTCGGGTCTTGGCACGTAGTATTTTGTTATGATATCCAACAACTGTGCCAAATATGGTTCAAATCGGCCATAACCTGATATAGCTGTCATATAAACAGATCTGGGGACTTGACTTCTTGAGCTTCTGGAGGGCTCAATTTCTATCCGATTTGGCTGAAATTTCGCTAGTTGTTTTTTATTGTTACTTTCAACAACTATGTCAAATAAAGTACAAGTCGGTTCATAACCTGATATATAGCTGCCATATAAACCGATCTGGGATCTTGACTTCTTGAGCCTCTAGAGGTCGCAATTATTATCCGATTTGCCTGAAATTTTGTACTACGGATTCTCTCATGACCATTAACATACGTGTTTATTATGGTCTGAATTGGTCTATAGGCCAATGGTGGAGGGTATATAAGATTCGGCCCGGCCGAACTTAGCACGCTTTTACTTGTTTTTTTTTTTTGAAAAACTCTAATATAGCTCATAAAAAATATCCCTTTTTATAATAGGATCTATTTATATCATTAAGAAACCGTTGAGTGGAGCGGACAAGTTTTCATTTCGCTCCTCAAAGAAATAATACGTATCTAGGAATAGGCACTACCTACTACAAAAAATACTTTTAAGCCTTTTTGGAGTAGGCTGGGAATTGGCTCCAAAGATCCAACAGCTGCGGTGGAGGTGCTAGACGGTAGCGTTTCAAGTACTCTGGGAAGACTAAGCCAGCCCCACGCAATGGAAACTCCAGACAGTGTTCTGCGGAAGGGAGACAAAGTCGGAACAGCCACGAAGGAAGCGCACGGCCCCGGAGTCTTGATGGAGAATTGTGACTTCGAAAAGGATATCACAGCCTTTACGGAAGGGAAAGATGATCGCTGAGAAAGGTAAAGAGTAGCTATCGTAAGCCGGCTTGGCAAGAAGCCACAACAGAGATGAGATGACTTATGCAGTCATCGATATCGGCGGTGCATCTGGAAGGATTCCACCAGATCGTCGGTCCCAGTTGAGGCGTTTGGTAAGTGAACGGGTTATCGAACGTGTGTTGTACTCTGAAGGGGGTCCGCCCATACGAACTATGAGCAGCGAGTATAGAGGGGAGATCTTAACATTGCGCTTTGCGTCAGCGGAATGTATTGACACAGTCAGAAAGCTCGTTGAAAGAAGAAATGGGACTTTTCCACAGGGAGAAGAAGCAGGAAGGAACTATCCTTGTGATGGGCATTGATCAAGTCTCCGTGACAAATTTATCCGAGACTAAAGGCACGGCGTAATAGGAGGTCATGTCCATCTTTTAATACCCACCACCGAAGGATGGGGGTATATTCATTTTGTCATCCCGTTTGCAACACATCGAAATATCCATTTCCGACCCTATAAAGTATATATATTCTTGATCAGGTTAACATCTAAGACGATCTAGACATGTCCGTCCGTCCGTCTGTCTGTTGAAATCACGCTACAGTCTTTAAAAAAAGAGATATTGAGCTGAAACTTTGTGCAGATTCTTTCTTTTGTCCATAATCAGGTTAAGTTCGAAGATGAGCTATATCGGACTATATCTTGACATAGCCCCCATATAGACCGACCCGCCGATTTAGGGTGTTTGGCCCATAAAAGCCACATTTATTATCCGATTTTGTGAAATTTGAGACAGTGAGTTGTGTTAGGTCCTTCGACATCCTTCGTCAATTTGGCCCAGATCGGTCCAGATTTGGATATAGCTGCCATATAGACAGAACCTCCGATTTATGGTCTTATGCCAATAAAAGCCACATTTATTATCCGATTTTGCTGAAATTTTAGACAGTGAGTTGCGTTGAGCCCTTCGACATCCTTCGTCAATTTGGTTCAGATCGGTTCAGTTTTGGATATAGCTGCCATATATACCGATCCTCCGATTTAGGGTCTTGGGCCCATAAAAGCCACATTAATTATACGATTTTACTGAAATTTGGGACAGTGAGTTGCCCAAGGCCCTTTGACATATTTCTCCTATTTAGCCCTGATCGGTTCAGATTTGGATATAGCTGCCATATAGACCGATCCCTCGATTTAAGGTTTTGGGCCCATAAAAAACGCATTTATTGTCCAATGTCGCCGAAATTTGGGACAGTGAGTTGTGTTGGGCCCTTCGATATTTGTCTTCAGTTTGCCTCAGATCCGTCCAGATTTGGATATAGCTGTCATATAGACCGATCTTTCGGTTGAACAATGACTTGTACTTATAAGCATTTGGTCTAAATCGGATGATATGTCTATATAGCTGCTATGGGGCATAAGGTATGCATTTTTCACTGGATTTTGACGAAAGGTGGTTCACATATATATCCGAGGTGGTGGGTATCCAAAGTTCGGCCCGGCCGAAATTAACGCCTTTTTACTTGTTCAAGTTTGGGAAGACTAGAATAGGTAAATATTGTCATATTGAGCCATCAGGCGGTGCAGTGGCGGGGCACACATAAACCTCTATAAGAGCAAGACAGCTACTCCCACTATGATGGAGAAAATCAGCAAAGGCAAGATTCATATTGCCTTAATTCAGGAGCCATTGATGACCCCGAACAAAGTCTCTGGACTGTGCCATATCATCAACCAATTATTCGATGCTAACACTGGAACTCGGTCGAGGGCCTGCGTTATTTGTGATAAATGTTTAAATTCCCAAGAAATTTCAACGTCGGACGCAACAGTGATGAGACGGGGAGACGGTAGAGCATACCTGACATCACTTTATCTGCCGTTCGACTATCCGGCACCGCCACCTACGTCGGAGCTGCAACGTTTGGTGAGGAAAGTGAAACAGACAGGAGATGAGGAACTAATACGATGCGATCCGAACTCTCACGACATTTTGGGGATTAGTACCAATATTAATAAACGGGGACAAGTCCAGGCAAAAGAATACTAACCATCTAATATCACTATATATTGGTAACACAGCTACCTTTGTTAATAGGATTAGGAAGGAGGTTTTAGATGTGACGAGTGAGAGCAGAGACAACAGAGGACATGTTGAGGCTTTTGGTGAAAACCTATTTTCCACAATATACAACGGGACTCATGGAGACACCGAAATCTTGGAATAATGAGGTTGATTTAAGGGTTATCATTACGGAATTGATGGTCAATTCAAACCATCTTACAGACCTATAAGCCTTACGTTCTTTCTACTCAAAACCATGAAACGTATTGTGTATTCCATGATAAAGAGTAGAACACCAAGCGAACTGTTCAAATACTGGCAGCATGCCTATGTCAAGGGAAGGTCGGTGGAGACCAGAGATGGTCCGTAAGACGATTTTTTAGGTTTCCGACTGTCAAAAAGTTGTAAAAGTCGAAAACGTCGTATACTTGTATAAAACGTAGAAAAAGTCGCAAACGTCATAAACCTTAATAACTCAGTGTAAAAGTTTGATTTTTAACAAATATTATTGTCACTTATTTGTTGTATATAGAAGAGTTTATATGTAAAAAAATTTCGCAATAAAAGAAATATTAAATTTTTTTTTTAATTTTTGCATTTACATTTTTCACACAATAAATTGGAAATATACGCAAATTTCAAGTCAATTTATAAAGTAACGTTTAAGGATTTTTTTTGTGAAGCAAAAAATCAATAAATTATTAGTTTTCATCAATTATATTTAGAAATTGCAATTATTTTGTATCCTTTTGCAAAATTATATGCTTCTCCCGTTTTAATTTGCTTTTTGAAAGCTGTTGTAAACGACATATGTTAAAAATGCATGACATCTGAGGAAGTGTCAAGTGAAATGGTACATGGAGTGTTAATTATGTTATTCAATAACAATACTTAAAAATAACATTACTTATTCAATAACACGCCATCTTCCATTTCACTTGACATTACCTCACATTAGCATACTTAACACGCCATCTACCATTTCACTTGACACTACCTCAGATGTCATTCATTTTATAACAATATTGGTAAAAATCGTGTAAACCTACGGTAGCTTTTTCTAATTCTGAACCGATTTTTTCCAATTTCAATATTGTTCGTCTCCAGGAGGAAAAAATTACTTATGCCAAAATTTTTAGTTAATCAGATCAAAAATTCGACATATTTTCGTTCGAATTTTTATTCTGTCAGAAACCTAGTTTTTTGGCTAGGTTTACGACGTTTTCGACGTATGTAATATACGTCGGAAATGTATGTCATATACGTCACTGTTTCTGACAGGCCATCTCTGGTGGAGACTGCCCTACACGAGGTTGTGCATAGCATAGAAGAATCCTTCGATGCCAAGTCGTACACATTGGCGGTTTGCATGGTACTAACACATTGATCCAATCTGGTAGTGGCCTAAGATCAGTTGGACCGGGTTTTTAGAGACTAGATAAACAATATGCTAAGGAATAGGTAAATAAATAACGGGTCTCATGTCATAAATATAAGGGAGAGAGTGGCACAGGGCACGCCACAGGAGGGCATTTTATCTACCACTCCTTTTAATGACCACGATATATAATCTATTTCGGATGCTGACTGGGGAGGGATTGAACCCGTCTGCTATGCAGACGATGTTATAATACTCCTAAGGGATAAGGATCCGAGCCAGCTATGCAGAAAGGCCGGACAGATCTTGCGTATGACATATGACTGGGCAAGGCCCAGGGGTCTCAATGTTAACCCAGAGAAGACTGAAATATGCCTGTTTCCGAGGAAGACGAAGGTAATCCAATTTAACGCACCACGTTTACTCAACAAAACGATTTCGATATCTGATTACATTTAGAAGTAATCTTGGATGGGAAACTTAATTGGAAATGTTACATTCAGGAGCCTACTGAGAGTCCACTGGCTCTACAGGAGCGTGATTAGTTGAGTAGTTTGGTGGACTTCTATGGAGAAAAAGTACAACATAACGGCCATACAACAGGTTGGCAATAGGCGGAGCGATGAGGACCACGCCCACTAGGGCACTGGAGACTGGAGATAAAGTGTGAGGCAGCCACTGCGGCTACGAGACTTAAGGCTATAGGAGAATGGATTGAGGATGGGAGCAGCTCATATCATCGCGGTATAATCGAGGCGACAATAGGAACCCTTAAAGGAAGGGAAGAGGTTTCCGATCGGATACCTGAGACGAAACTTGAGGTAGAGTGCGAGGCACTGCAGCCAGCGGCACAGTCTTAGACTGACAGAACCCTACTATTGCCACTACAGCTAGAGGACAGAGTGAACCTGGGGGGTCTACATTGAAAACTCAAGGACTGAGATCTGTTTTAGACTGCCTGACCATAATAAAGTCCTGCAGGCAGAGATCCGGGCGACCACGGAATCTGTGAGGTGGTGTGGTTCTAACTCGAGGATGTCGAGTGTGAACATCTTTACGGACGGTAAAATGGCAATAAGGGCAGTAACAACAAGAGCGGCAAGGTAACGAACAGTCTTGCAGTGTAAGAAGAATATTAATGCCTTCTATGAGGATGGCAAAATCCGCGTGGTTTTGTTGCCGGGCCATAGCGGAGTAAGGGGGAATAAAATGGCAGATGATTTGGAGAGGGGCGGGCGACGAACGTGCATGTAACAGCGAAACGGGCGGTAGGACGGCGTTTTTTTACCATTTTTCCTTACAAGTGCTACTTTTCGCCGCCAGGTTGTTTGCACATGGGCCCTCTCCTCCACCATAGGATGGGGGGTATACTAATTTCGTCATTCTGTTTGTAACTACTCGAAATATTCTTCTGAGACCCCATAAAGTATACATATTCTTGATCGTCGCGACATTTTATGTCGATCTAGCCATGTCCGTCCATCTGTCTGTCGCAAACACGCTAACTTCCGAAGGAGTAAAGCTAGCCGCTTGCAATTTTGCACAAATACTTCTTATTAGTGTCAGTTGGTATTGTAAATGGGCCATATCGGTTTATGTTTTGATATAGCTGCCATATAAACCGATCTTGCGTCTTCACTTCTTAAGCCTCTAGAGCGCGCAATTCTTATACGATTGGGATGAAATTTCGCACGACGTGTTTTGTTATGACATCCAACAACTGTGCCAAGTATGGTTCAAATCGATTCATAACCTGATTTAGCTGCCATATAAACCGATCTTGGGTCTTGACTTCTTGAGCCTCTAGAGTGCGCAATTCTTATCCGGTTGGAATGATATTTTGCACGACATGTTTTGTTATGATATACAACCACTGTGTCAAATAAGGTTCAAATCGGTCCATAACCTGATATAGCTGGCATATAAACCGATCTTGGGTCTTGAATTCTTGAGCCTCTAGAGTGCGCAATTCTTATCCGATTGAAATGAAATTTTGCAAGACGTGTTTTGTTATGATATCCAACAAGTATACCAAGTATGGTTCAAATCGGTCCATAACCTGGTATAGCTGTCATATAAACCGATCTTGGGTCTTGACTTCTTGAGTCTCTAGAGGGCGCAATTCTTATCCGATTTGAATAAATTTATGCACGAAGTATTTTGTTATGATATACAACAATTGCACCGAGTATGGTTCAAATCGGTTCATGACATGATATAGCTATCATATATAAACAGATCTGGGGACTTGACTCTTGAGCTTCTAGAGGGTACAATTCCTATCTGTTTTGGCTGAAATTATACATGACTTTTTTTATTTTTTCTTTCAACAACTGTGTCAAATAAGGTTTAAATCGGTTCATAACCTGATATAGCTGCCATATAAACCGATCTGGGATCTTGACTTCTTGAGCCTCTAGAGGTCGCAATTACTATTCGATTTGCCTGAAATTTTGTACGGATCGTCTCTTGACCATCAACATACGTGTTTATTATGGTCTGAATCGGTCTATAGTCCGATACAGCTCCCATATAAATCGATCTCTCTATTTTACTTCTTGAGCCCCCAAAGGGCGCAATTCTTATTCGAATTGGCTGACATTTTAAACAGGTCTCCAACATATAATTTAATTGTGGTCAAAATCGGACCATATCTTGATATCGCTCTAATAGCAGAGCAAATCTTTTCTTATATCCTTTTTTGCCTTAGAAGAGATGCCGAGAAAAGAACTCGACAAATGCGATCCATGGTGGAGGGTATATAAGATTCGGCCCGGCCGAACTTAGCAAGCTATTACTTGTTTTATATTTCATCCATACCATGGATATCGCTTTGATACCATACGGCATTGAATTACTAACAATACCGTATGATACTGAATTGAGCAAATTGTACGTACGAATGTACGGAATAGCTGCAATAGCAGTCGCGCACAATCTGCGATATCCATTGGAGAGTTTTAGTGAAAGACCGGGCGCCATCGGTTCTTGCTTAAATACTGAAAGTCCATGACGCTTGACATGACAAGTCGAGTTATTGGCGCCTTCCAATAACCAATGACCATCACATATGTGCTGCAATCGGACCCATGCAACGGAACGAGCCTACTCTCAATCAGCAGCTTTAACCCATTTTAGACAGGTGTTGCTTTCTCGCACCAATGAATTGGAGAACACTTTTATATATGTACCGAAAAAACAGTTTTTAATGTATTACTGTGACACTACAGAATAATAAGGAAATACAATTTGTTTTCAAAAAACTGTCAGTGGTAATTTTATTATATTTTTTCGTAAAATAAGTCAATAAAAACTATTTTTTTTTCGGAAAAAGTGTAAGTGTTTTACAACCTTATTAGTTTGATGGAAAAAGATAAATATGTCATATCACTAATTTTATTGCATTCCAAAGTCCACTAGGAAATAAAAAAAATATAAAAAAATCTATATATTTCTTTCAGTTTTATTTTTGATATTATAAACAGTGTTTGCCTTTCTAATGTCGGGAACACAAGATCTAAAATAAGTAAGGATTAACCCTACCTCTGCATGCAAATATAAGGCCACTCCAACAACAACATTACTTTTTCGTAATCATGGCATTAATAAATAAGATATAACAACAGTATAAGTTTCACCGCGTACACGTCAAATTAATTTACGAGACCAGTTAACGTATCATAATATTTAACCCAGTGTATATGGGAAGACGATCTGACAGACCTACGTGTATAGCATTTAAGACAATGATAAGCATTTGTACTATCCATTCGAAATTTTCCAACATTTTTTCCATGGTCAAACCTAATTGGAATGTTTGATTTTCGTAACAAACTAATATACTTTTCAAAAAAAAAACTTTTTTAAGTTTGATTATTTTCCTAGCAATTTTTTTTTATACCTCCACCATAGGATGGGGGGTATACTAATTTCGTCATTCTGTTTGTAACTACTCGAAATATTCGTCTGAGACCCCATAAAGTATAAATATTCTTGATCGTCGCGAAATTTTATGTCGATCTAGCCATGTCCGTCCGTCCGTTTGTCTGTCGAAAGCACGCTAACTTCCGAAGGAGTAAAGCTAGCCGCTTGAAATTTTGCACAAATACTTCTTATTAGTGTAGGTCGGTTGGTATTGTAAATGGGTCATATCGGTCTATGTTTTGATATAGCTGCCATATAAACCGATCTTGGGTCTTGACTTCTTGAACCTCTAGAAGGCGCAAATCTTATCTGGTTGGAATGAAATTTTGCACGACGTATTTTGTTATGATATGTTTATGTTTTGATATGGCTGCCATATAAACCGATCTTGCGTCTTGACTTCTTAAGCCTCTAGAGCGCGCAATTCTTATGCGATTGGGATGAAATTTCGCGCGACGTGTTTTGTTATGACATCCAACAACTGTGCCAAGTATAGTTCAAATCGGTTCATAACCTGATTTAGCTGTCATATAAACCGATCTTGGGTCTTGACTTCTTGAGCCTCTAGAGGGCGCAATTCCTATCCGATTTAACTAAAATTTTGCACTTGGTGTTTTGGTATTACTTTCAACAACTGTGTTAAGTATGATTCAAATCGGTTCATAATCTGGTATAGCTGTCATATAAACCGATCTTGGATCTTGGCTTCTTGAGCCAAGTGGTGGCGCAATTCTCATCCGATTTGGCTGAAATTTCGCATGAGGTGTTTTGTTATGACTTCCAATAACTGTGCTAAGTATGGCGTAAATCGATATAGAACCTGATATAGCTGCCATATAAACCGATCTGGGATCTTGGCTTCTCGAACCTCTAGAGGGCCCAATTCTCATCCGATTTGGTTGAAATTTTGTACAAGGCCTTCTCTCATGACCTTCAACATACGTGTCTAGTATGGTCCGAATCGATCGAAAGCATGATACAGCTCCCATATAAACCTATCTCCCGATTTTGCTTCTTGAGCTCTTACAAGGCGCAATTCTTATCCGAATGAACTGAAATATTATACAATGACTTCTACAATGTCAATCAGCATTCAATTATGGTCCGAATCGGACTATAACTTGATATAGCTCCAATAGGATAACAGTTCTTATTCAATATTCTATGTTTGTCTAAAAAGAGATACCGCGCATAGAACTCGAAATGCAAATGCGATCAATGGTGGAGGATATATAGATTCGGCCCGGCCGAACTTAGCACGCTCTTACTTGTGTTTTTTTTTTTTTTTTTTGATTGATAATGTTAGTTGTACAGCTATTAG
>NC_081552.1:124712278-124764752 GCF_963082655.1 Stomoxys calcitrans | reverse complement strand
ATCCGAATGAACTGAAATAATACGCAATGACTTCTACAATGTCAATCAGCATTCAATTGTGGTCCGACTATAACTTGATATAGCTCCAGTAGGATAACAGTTCTTATTCAATATTCTATGTTTGTCTAAAAAGAGATACCGCGCATAGAACTCGACAAATGCGATCAATGGTGGAGGGTATATAAGATTCGGCCCGGCCGAACTTAGCACGCTCTTACTTGTTTATCCTTTGTTTGCCTAAAAAGAGATACCGGGAATAGAAGTCGACAAATGCGATCCATGGTGGAGGGTATATAAGATTCGGTCCGGCCGAACTTAGCACGCTTTTACTTGTTTTGCCTAAGAAGAGATGCCGGGAAAAGAACTCGACAAATGCGATCCATGGTGGAGGGTATATAAGATTCGGCCCGGCCGAATTTAGCACGATTTTACTTGTTATATATAAGATTGAAGATTTATAACGGAAAACCACTCAAAATCAAAATTGGACCGATAAGGACAATATGGGTATCAAATGAAAATTATGCGGGAGTAGATAACGAATCTGGAAAACAAATTCAGGTCAAAGTATAGGGGTTCACCCCACCCCCACAAAAACGCCAAAAATGGGCACATCAGCCAATCACGGATATATGGGACTCAGTTTGTTTGTTCCGTATAGACTGAAAAACAGCAGAACCGATTTTCTCGAAATTTGTGTTGGTTGGTCTTGAAGGAAACATAGGCTATACTATTTTTCGGTATCGTAAGGGGGCGGACCCTCCTCATGTCAAAAACATAACCCAAAATCAAAAGTGGACCGATCGGGACAAAGAGGTATCAAATGAAAGGTATTGGAGAGTAGAATACGAATATGGTATTGAAATTGGAGTCTAAGTACCCATCGGGCCGCGCCAACCCCAAAACTCCTCAAATTAAAGGTATTCGGGAGTAGATTTCGAATCTGGCATACAAAACCAGATCTAGGTATAGGGGGTCACGCTACCCCTCAAAAACGCCATTAGACCCATTATGGCTATGTGATACTTGGCTGAACCGATTTTGTTAAAATTGTCAAAGATTGTGTACGTTTGTCTGAAATAAAACATAGGCTATATAATTTTTAGATATCGGGTGGAAGCGGACCCTCCCCCTAACCCAAAAGACGCAACCCATATCTGATAGTGGTCCCATGGACACAATAAGGGTATCAAATGAAAAGTATTGGAGACCAAGTACCAAGCGCCAACATTAAGAGGGGATAAAGTCCGATTTGTCCGATGTTCTCGCCAGGATTCGAACGCGTTCAGAGTCATAGGCTACAATGGCACGAATTCGATATCCATATTCAGGGCGAAGTGTCCCTACCCTAAAAGGATATTAGAGAGTTAAAGAAGGCGCAGCGGAGTGGGTCCGGTTCGCCTAGTTATAATATATTCGAAAAGCACCTACCCCATTTCCTTGACATCCGTACTTTCCCATAACTGGTGATGCGCATTAGCATAACTTCCTACAATGGGGCTCTTTATCATTGCAGAAGCGGCTTCACCCAGCAACTTAAGGTTTGAAGACGCGGCTCTGAATCGTGTGCCATATATAGGAAAGCTAGCAAGTAATGAGACTTATTTATTGCAAGGCTGTCTACTTCTAAATCTTTAGTGCTTAGCGACGGAGGAAGAAAAACGTGTAGACTACTCTTTGCGAGAATACAGGCTCTGTCTTCCCTATTCCCCGTTCCCTTGAGTAGTTTAAATACCGGAATTCTAAGTTCACGAACCATTCCTCCACACACCCATGGTTCCTGGATAAGAACCACGTCATATCCCCCCTCATCAGGAGGACCTTTAGGCGGCACCGTAGCCTTTTGGCTGACTGCGGAGCAGTTTTCGAATCTAGACGCGTAGTCTAGCTCTAACAGTGAGAGTCTTAGGATCATTCACATTAAGCCTCTCAACAAACCTAAGAGCGATGCGCCTTCTATTATTCCAGCATGTTACGGCCTGATACCACCACGGCAGCTGTTAGGTCCAGGGTGCTAGATCTGCCGCTCCACTGGAAACAGTCGCAGATCATCAACCGCCTAATGGATAACACTATCGTAGCTATCCCTGAATGACTTAAATTTTTTTCCTAAAATTCTGACTTAATGCTACAGAAAAATTATTGTGGAGCGAAATAACAAGACATCCTTTCCACTCAACGGTTCAAATAAGACAATCTAACATCGTGATTTTTTTTAAGCCAAAATTTCAATAAATTTGTTTGTGTTTTACAAAATTTTTTTCTATAGACAAATTTCAATACATATTTTTAAAGACAACATTTTAGTCCATTAAAGTAACCTCGATCCCGTTGTTAGATTTTGATGAAATTTTGTTTGGAGAATTTTTTATCGATGAAGCAATTTTTTTAATATTTTGAATTTAAATATTTTTTTGAAGAAAAAAAAATCTTTTCGTCTCCTAGGCCCTTATGAATTTACAACAAAACAAATAATTTTCTTAATATTTTATGACCATTGAATTTAATGACTTTGGTATAAAATCGCAACAGCTGCCAAAAGAAGTAGGATTATTGCCATAAATATGCTATTTTTATATAGAAACCGTCAAATGAAACAAAACACTAAACGGGACTCCAAAAATCTCACTCCTAAGAATTTTGAGAAATTTTTTGTTTGATAATTGGGATATTAAAAAATTGCCGACTTTCGACAAACCAATTTTCTCCAAAAACATGACGGGAAAAATTATTTTGGCTAGTGTCAGTCGTCCACTTTACGCCAATCCAAATTTCGTTACGAAATCTCTTTCTTAATTCGCGCTAGAATTTTTCTAAGGCAGCTCTATTCTCAGGTATTTTTCGTCTTTAATGGGTTAATGCCGTTTTGTTAAAGACCAAATCGCAATTTAATTTTTTCAATAGATACTGTTTTTGGAGGCATGTCCGCCTATGATGCTGAACGCCTGGGTTCGAATCCTGGCGAGAACATCAAAAAAATTTTCAGCGGTGGTTTTCCTCTCCTAATGCTGGCAACATTTGTGAGGTACAATGCCATGTAAAATTTCTCTCCAAAGAGGTGTCGCACTGCGGCACGCCGTTTGGACTCGGCTATAAAAAGGAGGCCCCTTATCATTGAGCTTAAACTTGAATCGAATTGCACTCATTGATATGTGAGAAGTTAGCCCCTGTTCCTTAGTGGAATGTTCATGGGCAAAATTTGCATTTTACTGTTTTTTTATTGGGTTGAATGAAAATTTAATAAAATGTTTTCATGAAAATGGTTCCGAAAAACAATGATTTAACAAAAATTTTTCTTTAACATAATTCTATTTAATTTTTCTCTTATTTCATTATTTTTATTGAAATTTTATCTGCATAAATATATTATTTAAATTTAAAAATCGTCTTTACTGAGATACTTTGCTTGGTAATCTGAACATTGTTTTCTAGTAATTAGTAATGCTTAATTATAAGTTATATGTTTTACATCAGCAATGAAATGAAACATTTTAAGGGCTCGGAAACACAATTTGAAAACCCCGAAGTGATCACCCAGATTCCATAATCCACAATACAGTATTTAAGGCAATTGATAAGAAGTTCACATTGATTAAGGAAGAAATGTATCAGTCAATAAAAAGCAGCGTTGATTCTAGGAGAATTTTGGCAGTTGTGTTGGCTTTGATTATAGGTTTGTGTACAGTGAAATATTTTTTAAAACATTTTAAAGTTTACTTATTGAATTTTTGGTTTTCTTCCAAGAAAATCTTTTAACAATGAAAAGATTTTGCGAATTATGATTTCCTTATATGTTATGTACGAAAATATTTAATGAAATTCTACGAGTCAAATTGCATGTTTACAAAAAGGAGAGCATTAAGTTCGTGTTTCACAATGAATTATCCATGTTTTTCACTATTACTTTTTGGAAAAACTTCAAAAATGCCATTGATAACATAACACTTTTTTAAAATTTGATCATAATTATTGAGAATGCCGTAATGAATTAAATCAGAAAGTCTTTTTGCTTCAAAATCTGTTATCTCCAAAGAGTAATCGTAAAAAATATTAATTTTTACTGTGAAACGCAAACTTAATACCCACTTTAAGTGATGTGTTAAAATAATAAAGGTCATACCTATGAGAGCAAGTTTTATATTAAACTTATGTTTGCCCCTAGGTCATTTGACATCAATTAGTGAGCAAAGGTGGCGGACCCCCTAGGTACCCCATCCGAAATTTGGATACCAAATTTTTATTTTTAGGGTACTATATAAGTGCACAAAAAATTTTGCTTAAATCGCACGACCCAACTCCGAGATCTGGCGTTTCTGAAAATTAGGGTAAGGGGGAGGGTCCGCTCCCCCTTCAGATATGAATATATATAGTACCCTATTTTCACCACGGGGTCATTATGCACCATCTGTGAAAAATCCAAGAAAATCGGTTCAGCCGTTTCTGAGTCTATAAGGAACACACAAACATACAAACAAACAAACAAACCTACAAACAAACACAAACTGATTTTTATATATAAGATGTCTGCTTAACTTCCAAACACCTTTCCTTTGATTCCCATATTGTCCCAATTGGTAAATATGTCCTGGGGGTTTTTCGGGGGTTTGGGGCGCCTCAGCTACCGTGGAATACTTTTTTATATCAGCTTTTATTACACCCCATTTCCACATTGTCTCAATCGGTAAATATGTCTTGCTGGGGGTTTTGGGGATGAAGGGGCCGCTCAGACTCAGATTTTGATCTCAGATTTGTAGTCTACTTTTAAATACCTTTCCTTTGATACCCATATTGCCTATACCCATAAGCGGTCAAATTGTCCTGTTGGGTGGTGTTTTTGGGGGTCGGGTACCCCCCGACATCCAGGGTGAAATTTTTAGTTCTTACTCTACTCTTAAATACCTTTCATTTGATACCCATATTGTCCCAGTCGGTAAACATGTCCGTTCAGTTGGGTTTTGAGATGGGGCTACCACTTAGGTTAGTTAACCCCAAAATTTTATACCAACATCGTGTTTTTTGGGGGTACCAAAAGGTGGCATACAAAATTGCACTTAAACCGGTGCACGCATCTGCGAAATTTGGCGTTTTTGAAAATTAGGGCAAGGGGGAGTGTCCGCCCCCCTTCAGATATCAAAAAATTAAGTACACTATTTCCACCGGGGGCTCAACCACTACCATATGTGAAAATTTCATGAAAATAGGACCAGTTTGCGTTAATGGAGGATATAGGCGACAAATGAACCACGAGCTGTATGACGACGATAGCATAGCAACACGCATTAAAATACAACGGCTGCGTTGGCTAGGTCATGTCGTCAGAATGGATGAAGAAGCTCCAGCAAAGAAGTATTTTGAGGGCAAACACGGTGGTACACGCAAACAGGGAACACCAAAAGACCGATGGAAAGATCAAGTGGTGGGAGACACCTCGAAACTTGGTGTCAGAGATTTTAGAATTAGCACAGATGATCGAGGCGCTTGGAACGTTATTCTACGTTCGGCTAGTGGAACAAATGTTCTGTCACAGCCACTTAAAGTTAAAGTAAAGGTTCAGCCATTTTTGCTTCTATACGGAATATACAAACAAAGCGCAACAATTTCATTTTTATATAATAGAAGATTTGTATAGAAGTTTGATGAATAAACAACAATAAAACAAGTAAAAATGCGTTAAGTTCGGCCGGGCCGAACTTTGGATACCCACCACCTCGGATATATATGTAAACCACCTTTAATCAAAATCCAGCTAAAATTGCATGCTATATGTCCCATAGCAGTTATATCGAAATATGATCCGATTTGGACCAAATTCTAATAAGTACAAGTCATTATTCAATTATGTATAACAAAATGTTAGTCCTTTTAGCTATATCTAAAAATAAACCGATCTGAACCATATACAATATGGATGTCGAAAAGCCTAACATAAGTCAATGTGTCAAATTTCAGTTAAATCGGATTATAAATGCGTCTTTTTTGGCGCCAAGACTTTAAATCGAGATATAGGTCTATATGGCAGCTATATCCAAATCTTGATCGACCTAAGTGAGATTGAAAAAGGATGTCGAAGGGCCCAACACAACTCACTGTCCCAAATTGTGGCGACATCGGACAATAAACGCGCTTTTTCTGGCCCCAAAACCTAAAACCGAGAGATCGGCCCCAAAACCTAAAACCGAGAGATCGGTCTACGTGGCAGCTATATCCAAATCTTGACCGATCTGTGCCATAATGCAGAACTATGTCAAGAGGTTGAACCTAACCCAATGACCCAAATTTCGGCGATATCGGACAATAAATGCGCCTTTTATGGGCCTTAGACCCTAAATAGGAGGATCGGTCCTTATGACAGCTATATCCAAATCTGAACCGATCTAGACCAAATTGACGGAGGATGTCGAGGGGCCTTACACAACTCACTGTCTTAAATTTCAGTAAAATCGGATAATAAATGTGGCTTTTATGGGCCTAAGACCCTAAATGCAAAGATCGGTCTATATGGCAGCTATATCCAAATCTGGACTGATCTGGGCCAAAATGACGAAGGATGTCGGAGAGCCTAACATATTTCACTGTCCCAAATTTCAGCAAAATCGGATAATAAATGTGGCTTTTATGGGCCTAAGACCTTAAATCTGAGGATCGGTCTATATGGCAGCTATATCCAAATCTGAACCGTTCTAGACCAAATTGACGGAGGATGTCGAGGGGCCTTACACAACTCACTGTCTTAAATTTCAGTAAAATCGGATAATAAATGTGGCTTTTATGGGCCTAAGACCCTAAATGCAAAGATCGGTCTATATGGCAGCTATATCCAAATCTGGACTGATCTGGGCCAAAATGACGAAGGATGTCGGAGAGCCTAACACAACTCACTGTCCCAAATTTCAGCAAAATTGGATAATAAATGTGGCTTTTATGGGCCTAAGACCCTAAATCTGAGGATCGGTCTATATGGCAGCTATATCCAAATCTGGACCGATCTGGGCCAAATTGACGAAAGATGTCGAAGGGCCTAACAAAACTCACTGTCCCAAATTTCAACAAAATCGGTTAATAAATGTGGGTTTTATGGGCCAAAGACCCTTAATCGGCGGATCGGCCTATATAGGGGCTATATCAAGATATAGTCCTATATAGATCATCTTCGAACTTAACCTGCTTATGAACAAAAAAAGACTCTGTGCAAAATTTCAGCTCAATATCTCTATTTTTGAAGACTGTAGCGTGATTTCAACAGACAGACGGACGGACATGTCTAGATCGTCTTAGATTTTTACGCTGATCAAGAATATATATACTTTATAGGGTCGGAAATGGATATTTCGATGTGTTGCAAACGGAATGACAAAATGAATATACTCCCATCCTTCGGTGGTGGGTATAAAAAGACTCAGTTTCTGAGTTTCTTGTGCGCTGTGCACCAAATTACTTAGGCCAAATTTCAAATTCAAAACAGAAGTCATCTCAGGGTTTCGTTTCCCTGGTTTATTTATTTTTATTGATGTTTCTATAAATGGCGTCCGTACCCTCCCGATATCAAACAATTATACAACCTATGTTTTCTTGTACTGTAATGTCCCAGGAAGGAAATGATGCAAAGTTTTATTCTAATTCGAGGCATCCTAGTACTAATCCGGGTGATAAAAGGGTATTTTCTGATAAAGTTCTTTCCGCTGATTCTTGATCAGGCGCTATAAGTCCTCTGGCAGAGAATTTATCTGCCTCAAGTTTTTTGAAAAATTCTTTTTTCTACTGAGACACTTGGTGCAGTTGGGTTTGTAAGTGTTTTTGGCACCGCACCCGTAACAAAATATTGTGCGATCCTGGACACTATCTTGCCAATGGTGTCCAGTTTTATCACAATTCCAACATGCGAAATTCTGGTCATTTTTCTGAATGGCTTCTACCATCATTTCGGGCTCATCCACTAAACCTACTATGTCACTTTCCTCAGTAACAATTTCTGATATATTGCGACGGGGCATTTGATAGGTATTAGGGTTTCTGTTTGTCAAATTCTTGCGAACATATTCGTCGTTGAAAAAATTTTCGCGCATCTGTACCAGTCTGCGGAGGTGTGAAATTGAATGTATCGGCACATAGAGTAGATCCTGGCGGATGTCAGGACGAAGATTTCGTGCCAAAATTTCTATCAATTCTGGTTCTGACATACCCCTAGGGAGCTTGTCCATCATCGAAGCAACTGCCTCGAAAAAGGCATCAAAATTTTCATTTGGCCTTTGCTTACGAGCTCGAATTTCTTCCCTTATGTCAAAAGATGATTTAAATTCACGATACTGATTCCTTAACGCCTCACAAAAGGAGTCCCACTCGACTGTCTGGACCTGCTTATGATAACGCCAGAACCAGTCTCGTGCCTTGCCAGTAAGAAGACTGTTAAGATTTTTGCAAATCACATTGTAATCACCATTAAAATAATCAGAGGTCAACGATCCTAAACGGTACAAAAACTCTTCCACATTCAACCCATTCGATGAACCATCGAATTTTAGATTCCAGTTTTGAATCGTGGACGTAATCTTGTCCATAGGCATATTCGTCTGAAAAGAATTGGGTGACATATTCGAAAATTGGTAATTCTGATTCGGGTAATTAGGATTCTGTCTAACGTTGGTAGGACAATTTGGAATCCTATTCTGTTGAAAATCCTGGTCTCTTTGCTGTGAAAATTGATCGGTCAAACGAAAGAAATTCTGACCTGTCCTGGGTAATTGGGAATTCACTTGTGATGACCAAGGTAAATTCTGATTTGACTGAGGTATATTCAAACTTGTCCGTTGCGGGATTTCTCTTGAATTACAATTAACCTGATTCCTATCTAGGTTTGGATCTACACCATGGGAACTTTCAACCTGTCCTGTATATAGACCTGCATTTCGAAGCAATCTAGTCAAAGTCGTCTCTATCATTCGATTAATTTCTGAATGATCAATAGGAGGTACGTTACCATTGCCGTTGCCGTCTGTGGGTGGCTGGGGCGATAAAAGGGAATCATCCTGCACACGAGACACGTCATTGGCATCGGATGCCATTTGGCGATGTTCCTGCGAACATGCATTATTATCCTGAAAATTATCTACATGACTCTGAAAAAAGTCGCGAACTGTGCTACGAGTGTTATATTGGTGACTCATCGCACCACGTCCTTTGCCACGAGAAGGATTTGTCTTCCTCGAAGTATCTCTTGTAGCTATTTCTTTATCCCTGACAGGTTGGCATATCCTTTTGCAAACGGGACATTCATCTGAGCTAGACAGATGAGACTCAATACACAGCTTATGGAACGTATGTAAACATCCACTTATTGTAAAACACTCCTCACTCTCTATCATTGATTCCTTACAGATCCTACAAGTCGCCTGATTATTAGAACTAGGGACTGCAGCAGCAGCTTGCGCGGAAGATCTCGGAGGGGAATTTTCAACCGGCATTTTAGCTTATGAACAGTAAATGAATTAAACAAATAGAAAAATAGTTATCTGACTAACTCAAGCAAAAATCGAAAACACTAATCAATGATGGTATACATTGAATTTTAAAAATAAAATTTGGCAATTTAAAAATATATATAGATATATTTATGTATAAAATACTTCCATACATATATATAAAGAAAATATTTATAAGGATAATAATTATAAAGAAAAATATTATGATAAAAAATAAAAATTGGTTGAAAAAAAGTTGTAATGCAATTACTTTTTCAGTAATGGCACTAAACAGAAAATTTGCAAAGTGTATATATTCATTCAAAAACGATGTTTTCCTGTACTTCTTGAAACCATAAATATAAAAGTGTGTGTAGTAGATTCGGTAGATACTGGTACTCAAATTGAGCTATGGAACTTTTCTAATCAATCTGAAAGCAAATTCATACGAACAAACCAACTAAGAAGAATCACTTAAGCAAGGATCCTATATCCTCTTGACAGCGGTCATTAAAATTGCATGTAGCCTAATTAACGAAATCCTAGCTAATTCAAAAAGGATGTCGGTAGCTAAGTCCCATAAAAAAAAACTTTAAACGTCCTAGAAGAGTCGTTACAAACATCAAAGCTACCTCAATGTCAACGATCATCAAATCCACGAAAAGGTTGTTGAGTATCTAGCGGTTAGCTATCTCGGACTGTAAATGCCAAGATGCTAAACATCCTGCAAGACTCAACAGCTATTCGAAGACTCGAGTCACAAAAACACTTAGGGCTTTCAAATCTGTAAAAAAATGAAATCTAAATACTTGATCCTGTACAAATTAGATTAATATAAAAACTGATAAATCGGAACCAAGAAAATGACGAGCATTATCCTTTCTCGGGCCCCACGTTGGGCGCCAAATTTGTACTGTAATGTCCCAGGAAGGAAATGATGCAAAGTTTTATTCTAATTCGAGGCATCCTAGTACTGATATACGGAGAGGACTGCGGGAGCCATTGAAGAGCTAGCATCAGTCGGGCGGGGGGATTCGGTCCTTCCATATAAAAGCCTTTTTCCCACTACACAAATTATTATAGACTCCCTTTTTTGTATCTAAAAAAACAAGCTACTATCCAGAAACTAAACGGTGGGCCAAGCTAACTAGTTAAATGAAATCGCCCATAACTAGTCAGGAGAAAAACAAGAATTAAACAAAAGGCAAAGGTATCTACCAATACGCTACTCGAGCATAATTCCCACTGATGTCATTGTGAGATGCACATCGTTACCCACTCCAACCTATGTCTTCTTAGTGCAATATTTCATTGACGACCCCTAGTATTCTCACCACATCTTTACTCTATGGTTTCGCACAAGAAAACATCTCATATTTTCCTTACCAATTCATCATAAAAGATACATAAAAATATTTATTGAATATAATTAATAATTCAGAATCCATTTTGTTATAATAAATCAAAAAATATGTAAAATTTTGAAAGCACTCTTATGAACGATAAATTCAGTTGCGTCCCTTAAGGGGTTAATTATACATTTAGTATCTTTTAACTTCGATCGTATGATTTGACTGGGTTTCTATGCAAGCAAAACAAACATACAAACATTACATGAAAGAAATAAAAAAATAATGGTATGTATGTTTGTACCATTGAATGGACAAAAAAAAATATGCAAAGGCTGTGAGAGGCATAAATGAAATAACAATGTAAGTGTTATAATAATTACTCTCCGTAGAATTACAAGGCAAAAAGTGTCATAATAAAGAGATATGATGCCGCCTACGATCTCTCACAGTCTCTTGGTTACTTAATGTTTGTATGATTGTTTGTAACTATGGTTTATAAAAACAAAAGACGACAAAAGAGCGCGAGACAAAAGTTGTATACATTTCTCTTCGTAAAAAAAAACATAGCAAAGACAAAACTTACCAGCACTGCCGCTGCACGTAGAAGGCCTCCTCCATGTAGTGGGTGATGGTCATCGCTGTGTATGGACAAAATTAAAAAAAAAAAACTATTGTCTCTGCTTTTGACTCTGCAAAAACTTGCAACTAAACCAACATTAAAGTATCTGTGTTTTAAACAGATATGCTCAAAATTTTACCCTCAAAGAAAAAAAGTAAAAAAAATTGTAAATGAATAAATTTATAAATAATTAGATATAAGATTTACGGTGATGGTATGTTCATTTTGATGAACGGTCAGTTGAAGGTCAGGTTAACAGGGCCGGGTATCTGGGTTTAAATATGACATGGTATTTTTGTCGGATTTGATGTTGATTTATTTCCTTCTTAGAGCAATTAAAAAAAATAAATGTGGCCAAGCCAAAAGGAAAACAATCGAGACAATCTGCACAATGACTTTTCGAACAATGGCACTGAAAAAGTCCTCGATGTGGAAATAAATAGTATTCTCGTTGCCTTTAAGGTGACGCAGTCAAAAATGGATCCACAGTGATGATGATAGGCGTACGGCTCGTTCAAAAACAAGAAGGCCTTAACAAAAAGACTTCGTGGCACAAATATTTATCACGTGTTTAACCTTGCAACCTGATGCAGTCCAACTGGACAAACAGTGCAGATTATAAGCAACTTGGCATAAAGATGTGGCCGTGGCAAAAAATATATGTCAGATTAAAATAGTTATCACGCTGCTCAATTGGCAGCGTGACTTTTCGATGTCTTGTGGCACTACTCTTGCGGTCCGGATGTTGTATGTTGTATGCCTTGCTTCGTGGCACAAATAGTTTCGGGGAAAATGTATTGTAATATGCCGGTATATCCCCCAAGCAGCTGTCAGAGAAAAATCGATCCTAAAGCTGACCAGATCTCTCCTGGATACACAAAATGTCGTGGGTAATCTTTAAAAAAAACATAACCTCTGTGAGGAAAATTTGGCATATCCTCTATAGAAAAGAAATTCGTACCTTTTTCACTTTCTTCAAACAAAATATTGCGTCAAAAAAAATGTCGTTGTGAAACTGTTCACAGATCACTAAAGCACTAGTCACAAAACTTAGATGATGCACCGAAAAAATTATGGTTTAAACAATACTCGATTTGATCTTTCCACTTTCGCAGTTGGCAAGTAAAAAAGGAAGTAAAAGGAAGTTATTAAGTTGGCTTTGTAACTTCTAGCCTTCACTTTGCCTAAAAAAAGGTATCAAAGAAAACGTCAAAACCAACACTATTACTTGTTGCCAATTGCAATGGTAATTTCATGGTTGCCACCAATCAAATATCTCGGCTTGGCAACAAAACTCCTTTATCAAATGTCTATGCTACAAATAAAGAAATGCTGGGCAGAATCCAACTCAGACATTACCATGAAAAATATCTCCATAGAAATAATTCCTAATAAAATCTTCAAAAAAAGAGCCAAGCCATGCATCAAATTTGACCGGCCGAATACTTGCTTGTAATATTCAAGTGAGTGAGAGATAAGCACACCCTTTCTTTGTAAACATTGGTGGGTGGTTCATGTAAGCACCTGTAAAAAAACATCATCACAAAGCAGAATGTGTGCAATAAAAAAATGATATCTGCCTTTCATATAACTGTCTTTTGCTTCTTTAATTCGTCCGCTATTCTAAACAATGAATTATTTGTCTGCCTATAAAAAATAAAAAAATCTACTATTGATCACATTATGATCATAATCATCTTTGAAATTTTAAAAGTTTAGAATTCGCTTGCAAATTATAAAAGACTTCTGGATTGTGTGGATAAAAAGGCATATATATATTGCTGCATATGGAAATTAAAAAAAGTAAAATCTACACCCAAAAATAAATGTGAGTAGTGGGATATAATTTCAAGAAACATAATCTAATGTATTTTTTTCGGTGCGATGGCTGGAGTAAATGCATCGGGATGAAATTTAAGGAAAAAAATGCTGTCTTGGGAATGGTGAGTGATTAATGAAAACAAAGTGTATTGGTATGTCATTTGTCCCAGTGGCTCATAAGGTGAAAAAACAAGGGACTACTATTGGACACATTCAGATAGTCTTTAGTCCGTGTAATGTAGAAATGAATTTTATAAATTGGAAGATAAAATTATCATCGCATAACTTTATAAAAAAAATGCTCAAATTTGAGTAAACTGGATGTGACGAATATCATCAAATAATCGGACGGACAGACGACATAAACTATATATTCTGATAGATGAATATAGTCAAGCGAAGATAAAGTGTAGGTTTTCCTATTGGCCGTAAAGGTCCATTACATTCTTCCAGACCGACCTACACAATCTGTGAAAATTTTAAGGTAATCGGTTCTGCCGTTTTTGAATCTATACGGAACAAACTAACAAACACAAATTGAATTTTATATATAAGACTAGCTGAACCCGGCACGCTTCGCTACGCTTCCTTTTACACTATATGAATTATTACTTTCTTTTCAATTACTCTTCTTTGCATTCACAAAGATACATATTTATTTTGCAACCTTGTTTTTATAGAACTTTTAAACTATCGTGGAAGCTTGTCCCAGGGTAGGAGGGTTAAACAAATAACACCGAAAACAGTCAAAGTTTATTTCCTTTATTTTATTTATTCGAAGGACAGAGAACTTGTCAAAACAGTAGTGAAAAGCATATGATCCACTTTGAACACACTCTCCTGTACCTCTCGCGCTCTTTCTCTTTGTTCGTGTTTGCTTGGCTATTCAAATAACTTCTGTCTCCCAATAGATGGAGCTGAATTTGTTATTGGTTATGCTCGTTGTTGACTTCCATCACATTGCCATAATTTTTTCTATTTTTGAATTCAATCGAATTTCCAGTTTTGTCGGCCTATCTTATGTCACCGTTGCGCATGACGTCTTACCCATGCCGAAAATATCAGAAAACAAGTAAAAGCGTGCTAAGTTCGGCCGGGCCGAATCTTATATACCCTCCACCATGGATCGCATTTGTCGAGTTCTTTTCCCGGCATCTCTTCTTTGGCAAAAAAAGGATATAAGAAAAGATTTGCTCTGCTATTAGAGCGATATCAAGATATGGTCCGGTTTGGACCACAATTAAATTATATGTTGGAGACCTGTAAAATGTCAGCCAATTCGAATTAGAATTGCGCCCTTTGTAGGCTCAAGATGTAAAATAGAGAGATCGATTTATATGGGAGCTGTATCGGCCTATAGACCGATTCAGACCATAATAAACACGTATGTTAATGGTCATGAGAGAATCCGTCGTACAAAATTTCAGGCAAATCGGATAATAATTGCGGCCTCTAGAGGCTCAAGAAGTCAAGATCCCAGATCGGTTTATATGGCAGCTATATCAGGTTATGAACCGACTTGTACTTTATTTGACATTTGAACCATACTTGGCACAGTTGTTGGATATCATAACAAAATACTACGTGCCAAAATTCATTCAAATTGGATAAGAATTGCGCCCTCTAGAGGCTCAAGAAATCAATCGATTTATTTGACAGCTATATCAAAACATGGACCGATTTGAACCATACATGGCACAGTTGTTGGATATCGTAACAAAACATGTCGTGCAAAATTTCATTCCAATCGGATAAGAATTGCGCACTCTAGAGGCTCAAGAAGTCAAGACCCAAGATCGGTTTATATGGCAGCTATATCAAAATATGGACCGATATGGCCCATTTACAATACCAACCAACCTACACTAATAAGAAGTATTTGTGCAAAATTTCAAGCGGCTAGCTTTACTCCTTCGGAAGTTAGCGTGCTTTCGACAGACAGACGGACGGACGGACGGACGGACAGACGGACATGGCTAGATCGACATAAAATTTCACGACCATCAAAAATATATATACTTTATGGGGTCTCAGACGAATATTTCGAGTAGTTACAATCAGAATGAGGAAATTAGTATACCCCCCATCTTATGGTGGAGGGTATAAAAATGTCTGCACTGGATATTCCTTCAATAATAGTTGCTACAATAATCATTATCAATTTAAGACTTTAGTACAAAAACTTACGGCCTAGGCCACTAAATTTGTTTTTTCTTTTTATACCATCCATTACAATCTTGTTTCGTCATTCGGTTTGTAAACCATCGAAATATTCATCTGAGACCCAACAAAGTATATATGTATATTTTTGATCGTCTTGACATTCGAAGTCGATTTAGCCATGTCGGTCCGTCCATCTGTCGAAAGCATGGTAGAGGGTTTATAAGATTCGGCCCGGTCAAACTTAGCACGCTTTTACTTGTTCTTTATTCAAAGGACTATAGACTGTCATAACAAAGATACATGCTGATGATTAATTTTTACTACTCTGCCCTCTCTCTTTTCATGTTGGCATGTTTTTAATTGGATAAACTAAATCAAATTTTATCAAACAATTTTTATTGAAGATTTCCAGATGACGCTAATTTAAAAGTTAGTGCTACTCGCTTAGAGTGGATCATATGGTATGATGGTTGTCTATGAATAGTCATTCAAAGACAACCACCATACCTATTAAATAGTCATCATTAGTCTATTTTTATACCCACCACCGAAGGATGGGGGTATATTCATTTTGTCATTCCGTTTGCAAAATATCGAAATATCAATTTCCGACCCTATAAAGTATATATATTCTTGATCAGCGTAAAAATCTAGGACGATCTAGACACGTTCGTCTGTCTGTTGAAATCACGCTACCATCTTTAAAATAGAGATATTGAGCTGAAACTTTGCACAGATTCTTTCTTTGTCCATAAGCAGGTTAAGTTCGAAGATGGGCTATATCGGACTGTATCTTGATAAAGCCCCCATATAGACCGAACGGCCGAATTAGGGTCTTAGGCTCATAAAAGTCACAATTATTATCTGATTTTGCTGAAATTTGGGACAGGCCGTTGTGTTAGGTCCTTCAAAATCCTTCGCCAATATGGCTCAGATCGGTAAAGATTTGGATATAGCTGCCATATAGACCGATCCTCCGATTTAGGCCCATTAAAGCCACATTTATTTTCCGATTAAGCTGAAATTTGGGACAGTGAGTTGTCTTAGGCCCTTCGACATCTTTCTTCAATTTGGCCCTGATCGGTTCAGATTTGGATATAGCTGTCATATAGGCCGATTTCTCGGTTTAAGGTTTTGGGCCCATAAGGTTAAGCCCCTTGACATGCTTCTGCAATATAGCACAGATCGGTCCAGATCTGGAAGCTGCCATATAGACCGGTATCTCGGTTTTAGGTTTTGGGTCAATAAAAGGCGCTTTTATTGTCCGATGTCGCTGAAATTTGAGACAGTGGGTTTGGTTAGGCTCTTCGACGTCCTTCTTCAATTTGGCCCAGATCGGCCCAGATTTGAATATAGCTGCCATATATTGGGTTGCCCAAAAAGTAATTGCGGATTTTTCATATAGTCGGCGTTGACAAATTTTTTCACAGCTTGTGACTCTGTAATTCTTTCTTCTGTCAGTTATCAGCTGTTACTTTTAGCTTGCTTTAGAAAAAACAAGTAAAAGCGTGCTAAGTTCGGCCGGGCCGAATCTTATATACCCTCCACCATGGCATTGTCGAGTTCTTTTCCCGGCATCTCTTCTTAGGCAAAAAAACGGATATAGGAAAAGATTTGCTCTGCTATTAGAGCGATATCAAGGTATGGTCCGGTTTGGACCACAATTAAATTATATGTTGGAGACCTGTGTAAAATGTCAGCCAATTCGAATAAGAATTGCGCCCTTTGTGGGCTCAAGAAGTAAAATAGAAAGATCGATTTATATGGGAGCTGTATCGGCCTATAGACCAATTCAGGCCATAATAAACACGTATGTTAATGGTCATGAGAGAATCCGTCGTACAAAATTTCAGGCAAATCCGATAATAATTGCGACCTCTAGAGACTCAAGAAGTCAAGATCCCAGATCGGTTTATATGGCAGCTATATCAGGTTATGAACCGACTTGTACTTTATTTGTTGTTGAAAGTAACAATAAAAAACGTCTTGCGAAATTTCAGCCAAATCGGATAGAAATTGAGCCCTCCAGAAGCTCAAGAAGTCAAGTCCCCAGATCTGTTTATATGACAGTTATACCAGGTTATGAACCGATTTGAACCATACTTGACACAGTTGTTCAATATCATAACAAAATACTACGTGCCAAAATTCATTCAAATTGGATAAGAATTGCGCCCTCTAGAGGCTCAAGAAGTCACGACCCAAGATCGGATTATATGACAGCTATATCAGGTTATGGACCGATTTGAACCATACTTGGCACAGTTGTTGGATATCATAACAAAACACGTCGTGCGAAATTTCATTCCAATCGGATAAGAATTGCGCACTCTAGAGGCTCAGGAAGTCAAGACCCAAGATCGGTTTATATGGCAGCTATATCAGGTTATACACCGATTTGAACCATACTTGGCACAGTTGTTGGATATCATAACAAAATACGTCGTGCAAAATTTCATCCCAATTGGATAAGAATTGCGCACTCTAGAGGCTCAAGAAGTCAAGACCCAAGATCGGTTTATATGGCAGCTATATCAAAACATGGACCGATATGGCCCATTTACAATACCAACCGACCTACACTAATAAGAAGTATTTGTGCAAAATTTCAAGCGGCTAGGTTTACTCCTTCGGAAGTTAGCGTGCTTTCAACAGACAGACGGACGGACGGACGGACGGACGGACAGACGGACGGACGGACGGACGGACATGGCTAGATCGACATAAAATGTCATGACGATCAAGAATATATATACTTTATGGGGTCTCAGACGAATATTTCGAGTAGTTACAATCAGAATGACGAAATTAGTATACCCCCCATCTTATGGTGGAGGGTATAAAAAGTGTAAAAGAAGTATATTTGATTAAAGTTCATTCTAAGTTTTATTAAAAATGCATTTACTTTCTTTTAAAAAATCCGCAATTACTTTTTGAGCAACCCAATAGATTGATCTCTCGATTTAAGGTTTTGGGCCCATGAAAGGCGCATTTATTGTCCGATTTCGCCGAAATTTGGAACAGAGCTTAGTATTAGGATCTTCGAAATTTTTCTGCAACTTGGCTGAAATTGGTTCAGATTTGGATAAAACTTCCATGTAGACCGATATCTCGATTTAAAATCTTGGCCCCATTAAAGGCGCATTTATAATCCGGTTTCTATGAAATTTGACACAGTTACTTATGTTAGGCTTTTCGACATCCGTGTTTTATACGGCTCAGATCGGTTTATTTTTAGATATAGCTACTAAATATATCACTATTTTGTTATGCACAATTGATCAATTGAATTGTACTAATTAGTATTTGGTCCAAATCGGATCACATTACGATATAACGGCTAGGGGATATAAAGTATGAAATTTTCACCGATCTTCACAAGACGATTTTCTGTGGTAAGAAACAAATTTGACAGTGTGAAACTCTTGAACAAAAAAGCGTTGGCCAGCAACACGTCGTTTGGTCTCGTGTATCGGTGAGCTAAAAATGGTTGCGACCTTATCGTTAAGGTTTGCAATTCCTGCTTTCACGCTGAGCGTTATAATTTCGAGGCTATGGCGGCCTACACATTAATTAAACCACAGTGTCCCGTTAGGTTATTATAATTGATCGACTGTTTTGGGGTAAGGTGGTCCGATAGATATATGAGCAGAATAATGATATCAGATTCGCAGTACACAACCTTATACCTTTAATTTAACCTCTTATTGTCATGATTGGTATATGCAGCCGTTTGGTTGAGGGCGTCTATATGAGGGTTGTGCGCCACACTGCCACTTGAGCACAAATTTGAATGACGCACTCAACTCAAAAAAATCTATCACTTGATTCCCAATTGTTTTGATAGTTCAAATAACGTATTGGAGGCGATTTCGGGAGGTAAAACACCACCTAGGTTCTTGTACACAAAGTATAGTGTCATATTCGTAATCTACTCTCAAATGCCTATCATTTGAGTTTCATCAAGCTATGATTGGGGATGGGTCGGCTATCAATTACTTGGACCTCTTTTTTTATGTCATATTCGTAGTCTACTCCCGAATACCTTTCATTTGAGTCCTATATTGATATATACGTCCAATATGTCCATTTGGAGCAGTTTTCGGATTTGAGCTACCCCTTGGATACTTGAACCCAAGTTTCATACCACATTCGCTTTCTACTCTTCAAAATTTTTCATTTGATACCCATATTGGCCCTCGCAAATACCTTTCATTTGAGTCCAATTTTGCCATGGTCGGTAAATATGTCCGATTTAAGGGTGTTTTGGGGCTTGGGGTGGTCCCCCTAGCACATGGTCCGGCAATTGGATATCAGATACGTTTCCTTATCCTAAATACCTTTCATTTGAGTCCCATATTGTCGCGATTGGTCTAAATATATGTTTGGTAGGTTTCAGGGTGGGGCGGACCCCCTAGGTACCCCATCCGAAATTTGGATACCAAATTTTTATTTTTAGGGTACTATATGAGTGCACACAAAATTTCGCTTAAATCGCACCACCATCTCCGAGATCGGGCGTTTCTGAAAATTAGGGTAAGGGGGTGGGTAGTCGATGGGCTCACCGTAACTCACTGTCCCAAATTTCAGCAAAATCGGATAATAAATGTGGCTTTTATGGGCCTAAGACCCTAAATGCAAAGATCGGTCTATATGGCAGCTATATCCAAATCTGGACAGATCTGGGCCAAATTGACGAAGGATGCCGATGGGCTCACCGTAACTCACTGTCCCAAATTTCAGCAAAATCGGATAATAAATGTGGCTTTTATGGGCATAAGACCCTAAATCGGAGGATCGGTCTATATGGCAGCTATATCCAAATCTGGACCAACCTGAACCAAATTAACGAAGGACAATGAAGGGCTCAACGCAACTCATTGTCTAAAATTTCAGCAAAATCGGGTAATAAATGTGGCTTTTATGGGCCTAAGACCCTAAACCAGAGGATCGGTCTATATGGCAGCTATATCCAAATCTGGACCGATCTGGGCCAAATTGACGAAGGATGTCGATGGGCCCACCGTAACTCACTGTCCCAAATTTCAGCAAAATCGGATAATAAATGTGGCTTTTATGGGCATAAGACCCTAAATCGGAGGATCGGTATATATGGCAGCTATATCCAAATCTGGACCGATCCGGGCCAAATTAACGAAGGATGTCGAAGGGCCGAACGCAACTCACTGTCCAAAATTTCAGCAAAATCGGATAATAAATGTGGCTTTTATGGGCCTAAGACCCTAAATCGGAAGATCGGTCTATATGGCAGCTATATCCAAATTTAGACCGGTCTCGGCCAAATCAACGAAGGATGTCGAAGGGCCGAACGCAACTCACTGTCCAAAATTTCAGCAAAATCGGATAATAAATGTGGCTTTTATGAACCTAAGACCATAAATCGGAGGATCGGTCTATATGACAGCTATATCCAAATCTGGGCCGATCTGAGCCGAATTGACGGAGGATGTTGGGGGGCCTAACACAATTCACTGTCTCAAATTTCAGCAAAATCGGATAATAAATGTGGCTTTTATTGGCCTAAGGCCCTTAATCGGCGAATCGGTCCATATGGGGGCTATATCAAGATATAGTCTGATATAGCCCATCTTCGAACTTAACCTGCTTATGGACAAATAAAGAATGTGTGCAAAATTTCGGCTCAATATCTCTATTTTTAAAGACTGTAGCGTGATTTCAACAGACAGACGGACGGATCAAGAATATATATACTTTATAGGGTCGGAAATGGATATTTCGATGTGTTGCAAACGGTAACCCACCACCTTCGGTGGTGGGTATAAAAAAAAATAAAATTTTTACGAAATTTTATCTCTAAAAAAAATTATCCTAAATTTTTCATAAAATAAAATCTTTTGTTTGCATATCTATAAAATTTTAATCTTAATATAAAGGAAAGGCAAAAGTCGGGCCGTGACGACTATATAATACCCTACTCCACCGAGTCTACAAACTAATTTTAAAATAAATTTTAAACTAAATTTTTTATATGGAAATCGTACTCTACTCTTGAATATCTCTCATTTAAGTCCTATATTGTCCCTATTGGTCCACTTTTGATTTTAAGTGGTGTTTTTGGGATAACGGGGGAGAGTCCGTCCCCTTCCAATATCAACAAACTAAAAAGCCTTTTCCTCCTTCCTGACCATTTTCATAATCTACTTCCAAATAACTTTCATTCGAGTCCCATATTGTCATTATCGTTCAATAAACCGTTTTTAAGGGGGTTATGTGTTGTCCCGATCTGTTCATTTTTATTTTGGGGCCGTACTTTTAGGGTAAGGGGGAGGGTCCGCCCCCTACCAATATCAATAAATTATATAGCCTATTGCTCCTTCCGGACCACTCCTCACAATCTGTGAAAATTTTAAAGAAATCGGTTCAGCCGTTTTTGAGTCTATACGGAACAAACAAATTTACAAACCCATAAACAAACATACAAACAAACAAACAAACATACAAACAAACAAACAAACACAAATTCATTTTTATACCCTCCACCATAGGATGGGGGGTATACTAATTTCGTCCTTCTGATTGTAACTACTCGAAATATTCGTCTGAGACCCGATAAAGCATATATATTCTTGATCGTCGTGAAATTTTACGTCGATCTAGCCATGTCCGTCCGTCCGTCTGTCTGTCGAAAGCACGCTAACTTCCGAAGGAGTTTAGCTAGCCACTTCAAATTTTGCACAAATAGTTCTTATTAGTGTAGGTCGGTTGGTATTGTAAATGGGCCATATCGGTCCTAGTTTTGATATAGCTGCCATATAAACCGATCTTGGGTCTTGACTTCTTGAGCCTCTAGAGTGCGCAATTCTTATCTGATTGGGATGAAATTTTGCACGACGTATTTTGTTACGATATTCAATAACTGTGCCAAGTATGGTTCAAATCGGTTCATAACCTGATATAGCTGTCATATAAACAGATCTGGGGACTGACTTCTTGAGCTTCTAGAAGGCGCAATTCCTATCCGATTTGGCTGAAATTTTGCAAGACGTTTTTTATTGTTACTTTCAACAACTATGTCAAATAAGGTACAAGTCGGTTCATAACCTGATATAGCTGCCATATAAACCGATCTGGGATCTTGACTTCTTGAGCCTCTAGAGGTCGCAATTATTATCCGATTGGCCTGAAATTTTGTATGACGGACTCTCTCATGACCATTAACATAGGTGTTTATTATGGTCTGAATAGATCTATATCCCGATACAGCTCGCATATAAATCGATCTCTCTATTTTACTTCTTGAGCCCCTAAAAGGCGCTATTCTTATTCGAATTGTGGTCCAAACCGGACCATATCATGATATCGCTCTAATAGCAAAGCAAATCTATTCTAATATCATTTTTTGCCTAAAAAGAGATGCCGAGAAAAGAACTCGACAAATGGGATCCATGGTGGAGGGTATATAATATTCGGCCCGGCCGAACTTAGCACGCTTTTACTTGTTAGTAGTTAATATTGCTGCTATTACAGCTGTAGTTCTGTAATTTCGGCTAAATACCAAAATGTTTGTTGTTTGCTGAAACTGAGTGCAGCTTAATTTATGATAGGTTTGTTAGAAAAAATAAAGTGAACGAGAAAATTTTAAGAAAGAAAATGAGGAAAAAGTTTGCGGTCACACACCCACCCTGTACACATAAGGATATCCTTTTGTTGTTGTTTATCGCATACGATGTTTTAAAAGAATTTTGAGCACAGACAGCGCATATGCGTTTTATGATAGTAAAGTATCATAAGTATCAAATAGGTATGAATCACTTATGCGGCATGTCCCTATTTAAAATACCTTTGCACTGTTGTTGCTCTACTTTACCACACACGAGAAAAGGATAAAGGCAAAAAACAGAAAAACCAAATAAATGCGTTTCCTCGCAGAAGCGGGAAGTAAGAACAGACAATACTTTGTCATTATCAAAATAAATTTTGACACAGCCAGATTTAAGGAAATTTCTTGAATAAGATATTGACCAGTAGGCATATGGAAATGTATATCCCTCATAGGTAGTGTGAACAACCAATTTTGTCACGGCCGGATTTATGGAAGATGCGTGTCGCAGTGGCAGTTTACATTCAATACGGTTATTTTCCATACCTGAGTATTAACAAAACGATATGAGCTAAATTACCTGTAAAGCCAGTAGTCACGACAGTGTGGAAGCAATGCAAATGTAAATTTTCCAATGAACTTTCCATTAAGGAACAGGGGCAGTAAGTAGAGCAATAAAATCGACGAGAGGCTTTTCGCCGCCTTCATACCAATGGCCGCAAAGCTATGTGTACAAGTATCTGTTGAACAGGTAATTTCCTTTCAGTAATGTTCCCATATCAGTTTTATCAAAATAGGTTCCGATTTGGACCAAATACTAATAAGTATAATAGCTAAATCTTAAAATAAACCGATCTGAACTATATACGACACGGATGTCGAAAAGTCTAATGTAAGACACTGTGTCAAACTTCAGTGAAATCGGATTATAAATGCGCCTTTTATGGGGCCAAGACTTTAAATAGAGATATTGCTCTACATTGCAGCTGGACCGATTTGGGAAAAATTGCATTAAAATGTTGAAGAGCCTAATACAAATCACTGTCCCAAATTTCGGCGAAATCGGACAATAAATGCGCCTTTTATGGGGCCAAGACTTTAAATCGAGATACCGGTCTATATGGCAGCTATATCCAAATCTGGACCGATCTGTGCGATATTGCAGAAGTATGTCAAGGCCCTTAACCTAACTTACTGTCCCAAATTTCGGCGACATCGGACAATAAATGAGCATTTTATGGGCACAAAACCATAAATCAAGAAATCGGTCTATATAGCAGCTATATCCAAATCTGAACCGATCTGGACCAAATTGAAGAAAGATGTCGAAGGGGCTAACACAACTCTTTGTCCCAAATTTTAGCAAAATCGGATAATAAATGTGGGTTTTATGGGCCTAACCCCATAAATCGGAGGATCGGTCTATATGGCAGCTATATCCAAATCTGGACCGATCTGAGCCAAATTGACGGAGGATGTCGACGGGCCTAACACATTTCACTGTTTCGAATTTCATCAAAATCGGATAATAAATGTGGCTTTTGTGGGCCTAAGACCCCAAATCGGAGGATCGGTCTATATGGCAGCTATATCCAAATCTGAACCGATCTGGCCCAAATTAACGGAGGAAGTCGAAGGGCCTAACACAACTTACTGTCCCAAATTTCAGCAAAATCGGATAATAAATGTGGCTTTTTTTGGCCTAAGACCCTAAATCGGCGGATCGGTTTATATGGGGGCTATATCAAGATATAGTCCGATATAGCCCATCTTCGAACTTAACCTGCTTATGTGCAAAATTTCAGCTCAATATCTCTATTTTTAAAGACTGTAGCGTGATTTCAACAGACAGACGGACGGACATGTCTAGATAGTCTTAGATTTTTACGCTGGTCAAGAATATATATACTTTATAGGGTCGGAAATGGATATTTCGATGTGTTGCAAACGGAATGACAAAATGAATATACCCCCATCCTTCGGTGGTGGGTATAAAAAAATATAAAATTTTTACGAAATTTTATCTCTAAAAAAAAATTATCCTAAATTTTTCATAAAATAAAATCTTTTGTTTGCATATCTATAAAATTTTAATCTTAATATAAAGGAAAGGCAAAAGTCGGGCCGAGACGACTATATAATACCCTACTCCACCGAGTCTACAAACTAATTTTAAAACATGGGACCTATTTTGAAATCTAGTCCCACTTTAATTTTGCATACCAATTAAAATATTGAATAGAACCTTTTAAGATTTTCTTACGATTCCTACTAAATCCTTAAAGACCCATATTGGATGGAACATATATGTGGGAGCTATATCTAAATCTGGACCTACTTAAAAGACCATATCGGATGAGAGATATATAAAGGAGCTATATCTAAATCTAATCCGATTTTTATGAAACTTTGCTAACGTTTTAAGACGTCAAATAAAACAAAAAATTTGGCAAATATTGGAGAAAAATTTTGGCCACTAAAGCCTTAAAAGAGTTTATGGGATCAAATATTTATGTAGGAGATATATCTAAGTCTCAACAGATTCTGATGAGATATTGCACACGTACTGGGTCGTGAAATAAAACATCTTATGCTTATTTTTATAAAGATCGGACCATTGTTGTGGCTACCTCCTTCAAAGGCCATATTTTGTTTGTTTTATACCCTCCACCCTGTCACTTTGTAACATCTCGAAATATTCGTCTAAGATCTCATAAAGTAAATATTCTTGATCGTCCGTCCGTCTGTCTGTCGAAAGCACGCTACTTTCCGAAGGAGTAAAGCTAGCCGCTTCAAATTTTGCACAAATACTTCTTATTAGTGTAGGTCGGTTGGTATTGTTAATGGGCCATATCGGTCCATGTTTTGATATAGCTGCCATATAAACCGATCTTGGGTCTTGACTTCTTGAGCCTCTAGAGTGCGCAATTCTTATCCGATTGGAATGAAATTTGCACGACGTGTTTTGTTATCATATCCAACAACTGTGCCAAGTATGGTTCAAATCGGTCCATAACTTGATATAGCTGTCATATAAACCGATCTTGGGTCTTGACTTCTTGAGCCACTAGAGGGCGCAATTCTTATCCGATTTGAATGAATTTTTTGTTTTGTGTTTTGTTATGATATAAAACAATTGTGCCAAGTATGGTTTAAATCGGTCCATAACCTGATATAGCTGCCATATAAACCGATCTTGGGTCTTGACTTCTTGAGCCTCTAGAGGGCGCAATTCTTATCCGAAAGGAATGGAATTTCGCACGACGTGTTTTGTTATGATACCCAACAACTGTGCCAAGTATGGTTTAAATCGGTCCATAACCTGATATAGCTGCCATATAAACCGATCTTTTGTCTTGACTTCTTGAGCCTCTAGCGTGCGCAATTCTTATCCGATTTGAATGAATTTTTGCACGAAGTATTTCGTTATAATATCCAACAACTGTGCCAAGTATGGTTGAAATCGGTTCATAACCTGCTATAGCTGCCATATAAACCGATCTTGGGTCTTGACTTCTTGAGCCTCTAGAGGGCGCAATTCTTATCCGAAAGGAATGGAATTTCGCACGACGTGTTTTGTTATGATTCCCAACAACTGTGCCAAGTATGGTTTAAATCGGTCCATAACCTGATATAGCTGTCATATAAACAGATCTGGGGATTTGACTTCTTGAGCTTTTAGAGGGCGCAATTCCTATCCGATTTGGCTGAAATTTTGCATGACGTATTTTATTTTTACTTTCAACAACTTTGTCAAATAAGGTTCAAATCGGTTCATAACCTGATATAGCTGCCATATAAACCGATCTGGGATCTTGACTTCTTGACCCCTAGAGGTCGCAATTATTATCCGATATGCCTGAAATTTTGTACGACGGATCCTCTCATGACCATAAACAAACGTGTTTATTATGGTCTGAGTCGGTCTATAGCCCGATACAGATCCCATATAAATAGTTCTCTCTATTTTACTTCGTGAGCCCCAATGGGCCAATTCTTATACGAATTGGCTGAAATTCTACACAGGTCTCCAACATATAATTTAATTGTGGTCCGAACCGGACCATATCTTGATATCGTTTTAATAGCAGAGCAACTCTTTTCTTATATCGTTTTTTGCCTAAGAAGAGATGCCGGGAAAAGAACTCGACAAATGCGATCCATGGTGGAGGGTATAAAAGATTCGGCCCGGCCGAACTTAGCACGCTTTTACTTATTCATTTATGTAATGTAATATAACGTCTGATTGCACTTTTTCAGCAAACAAAAACTGTTGTTTTAGAAAACATTTTTGAATATCAAATTTCGATGAGTATGGTCGGAAATAGATATTTCGATGCGTTGCAAACGGAATGACAAAATGAATATACCCCATCCTTTGATGGTGGATATTAAAAAACAGTTTATTGGTAATGATTCTATTTATTTCATTATAATTTTCTTTTTAATAAGATTGAAGACAATAGCTTTTATTCTGGTATAGAAAATTTATCGCATGAAGTGACAATTATACCCAACAGCTGTTGTTCTGCAATTTTTTTCTGAAAGTGGTTCACTTACTTTTGCAACCATTTTTTTCGAGAGAGTAAAATGGATCTTTCTCTCATGCAAATTTTAACTGGAAGAGTACACGAACAGACCTAATATAAGCCAATATCCGGATATAACTAGTATTGGCGTTGGAGAGGCCTATTTGTTTAGGCTATTCGTCGAAAATGAATCGAAATTTTTTTAGTTTTAGCATCACGCTTTAGCTTAAAATTATAGTCAAAAAAATCCTTTTAAAGTCCGTATAGAAATGTACCCATAAAGGGTAACGCAAATGAATTTTTAACCCTTTAACTTCAAATTTCTTCTTTTTCCCTGTAGATGATAAATTTTCTCTGCTTAAATGCTACATGCATTAAAACTAAATGCAGTCCCACCACACGCCTCGTGTCAGCCATTAAATTGTCTTAGTCGGTGTCGGAGTCCTTAACTGACATAACTCGCTCACCATAAAAGGTCTAAAAAAAAATTCTTAGCAACAAAAAGACTTTGCAAAGCAATTAAATACTTAGAAACAACGTGAGAGGAAAATTATTTGCGTCTCCGCCGATCCATAAAGGTGTGACGTACATACATAATTAAGTCATTATAAAATCGGCAGTATAGGAGACCAAAAGTTCAAGCTTGTCACGCACACATTGCTACGTACTTATACATTTTTCCATCAAACGCACAAGTAAACCTTAACAATAACACAAAAGATGGAGAAAAACACTTTACAACGCTCGTGTGTATGCCTGAAAAAATATATGTATACAACAGGGCCGACTTAGGAATATGCGGCTTCGGACCCATTCCCCTTCGTCTTCGGGGCCCTGGGGTAACTCGATTTTTGGACCCTGCATGGAGGGTGGTATTTTTGAACGTTACTAAACTTAAAAAAATATATTCGACAGATTTTTTAGATATAGATATGAAACATACACATTAGAATGTGCGAAAACATTATTTATTTATTTTTTTGTCGCAAGTTTATAGATTACAAAATCCTTACAGACTAAATCAATTGCAAAATATATATTGGGTTGCCCAAAAAGTAATTGCGGATTTTTTAAAAGAAAGTAAATGCATTTTTAATTAATACATTTCATTTATACTCTTTTTACACTTTTTTTCTAAAGCAAGCTAAAAGTAACAGCTGATAACTGACAGAAGAAAGAATGCAATTACAGAGTCACAAGCTGTGAAAAAATTTGTCAACGCCGACTATATGAAAAATCCGCAATAACTTTTTGGGCAACCCAATATGTACAAACAAAAACTATATGTATATATATTTTAAATTTAAATACTATATACGATTCAAATATAAAATTAACTTCCTTTTTATGGACTCACGATTTTCTGATATATCAATTAGATTATAAAATTTGTTAAATTCAAGGAAGAGGTAGCGCAAGGGTCGTTATTTGCATAATTGGTGGTATAATAATTAATTTGAAGTAGTTGATAATGACAAGTTGGTCTGAATGGAACGTTTATATAAAGTCTGTCTATAATAAAATCTGATAATATTTTAACATGAATAATGTTCATTGGAAAAGTTACATTCAGCATAACGCGACGACTTTTCTGAGTTGCTAATTTAATAAGATTCTATTTGTAATAATAACAAGTAAAAGCGTGCTAAGTTCGGCCGGGCCGAATCTTTTATACCCTCCACCATGGATCGCATTTGTCGAGTTCTTTTAACGGCATCTCTTCTTAGGCAAAAACAAGTAAAAAGGCGTTAAGTTCGGCCGGGCCGAACTTTGGATACCCACCACCTCGGGTATATATGTAAACCACCTTTCATCAAAATTCGGTGAAAATTTCATACCTTATACTCATATACCTCATACCGATCTGAACTATATACGACACGATGTCGAAAAGCCGAACATAAGTCCCTGTGTCAAATTTCAGTGAAATCGGATTATAAATGCGCTTTTATGGGGCCAAGACTTTAAATCGAGATATCGGTCTACATGGCAGCTATATCCAAATTTGGACCGATTTGGGCCAAGTTACATTAACATGTCGAAAAGCCCAACACAAAGCACTGTCCCAAATTTCGGCGAAATCTGACAATACATGCCTCTTTTATGGGCGCTAAACCTTAAATCGAGAGATCGGTCTATATGGCAGCTATATGCAAATCTGGACCGATCTGGGCAAAATTGAAGAAGGACGTCGAAGAGCCTAACCAAACTCACTGTGTCAAATATCAGCGACATCGGACAGTAAATGCGTCTTTTATCGCCCCAAAAACTAAAACCTAGATATCGGTCTATATGGCAGCTTTATCCAAATCTAAACCGATCTGTTCGATATTGCAGATGTATGTCAAGGGGCTTAACTTAACTCACTGTTCAAAATTTCGGCGACATCAGACAATAAATGAGCATTTTATGGGCCCAAAACCATAAATTAAGAAATCGGTCTATATGGCAGCTATATCTAAATCTGAACCGATCTCGACCAAGTTGAAGAAATATGTCAAATTGCCTAACACAACTCACTGTCCCAAATTTCAGCAAAATCGGATAATGAATGTGGGTTTTATGGGCCTTACACCATAAATCGGTGGATCGATCTATATGGCAGCTATATCCAAATCTGGACCGATTTGAATTAATTAACGAAGGATGTCGATGGGCCTTACACAATTCACTGTCCCGAATTTCATCAGAATCGGATAATAAATGCGGCTTTTGTGGGCCTAAGACCCTTAACGGGAGGATCGGTCTATATGGCAGCTATATCCAAATCTGAACCGATCTGGGCCAATTTAACAAAGGAAGTCGAAGGGCCTAAGGCAACTCACTAGCCAAAATTTCAACAAAATTGGATAATAAATGTGGCTTTTATGGGCCTAAGACCCTAAATCGGCGGATCGGTCTATATGGGGGCAATATCAAGATATAGTCCAATATGGCCTATCTTCGAATTAACCTGCTTATGGACAAAATAAGAATCTGTGCAAAATTTCAGCTCAATATCTCTATTTTTAAAGACTGTAGCGTGATTTCAACAGACAGACGGACGGACATGTCTAGATCGTCTTAGATTTTTACGCTGATCAAGAATATATATACTTTATAGGGTCGGAAATGGATATTTCGATGTGTTGCAAACGGAATGACGAAATGAATATACCCCCATCCTTCGCTGGTGGGTATAAAAAAAGTATATAAGAAAAGATTTGCTCTGCTATTAGAGCGATATTAAGATATGGTCCGGTTTGGACCACAATTAAATTATATTTATGTTGGAGACCTGTGTAAAATGTCAGCCAATTCGAATAAGAATTGCGCTCTTTGTGGGCTCAAAAAGTAAAATAGATAGATGAATTTATATGGGAGCTGTATCGGGCTATAGACCGATTCAGACCATAATAAACACGTATGTTAATGGTCATGAGAGAATCCGTCGTACAAAATTTCAGGCAAATCGGATAATAATTGCTACCTCTACAGGCTCAAGAAGTCAAGATCCCATATCGGTTTATATGGCAGCTATATCAGGTTATGAACCGATTTGAACCATATTTGGCATAGTTGTTGGATATCATAACAAAATACTACGTGCCAAAATTCATTCAAATTGGATAAGAATTGCGCCCTCTAGAGGCTCAAGAAGTCAAGACCCAAGATGGGTTTATATGACAGCTATATAAGGTTATGGACCGATTTGAACCATACTTCGCACAGTTGTTGGATATCACAACGAAACACGTCGTGCAAAATTTCATTCCAATCGGATAAGAATTGCGCACTCTAGAGGCTCAAGAAATCAAGACCCAAGATCGGTTTATATGGCAGCTATATCAAAACATGGACCGATATGGCCCATTTACAATACCAACCGACCTACACTTATAAGAAGTATTTGTGCAAAATTTCAAGCGGCTAGCTTTACTCCTTCGGAAGTTAGCGTGCTTTCGACAGACAGACGGACGGGCGGACGGACAGACGGACGGACATGGCTAGATCGACATAAAATTTCACGACGATCAAGAATATATATACTTTATGGGGTCTCAGACGAATATTTCGAGTAGTTACAATCAGAATGACGAAATTAGTATACCCCCCATCTTATGGTGGAGGGTATAAAAATTGGCAAAATAATAAAAATTGTTTCTGAACCGATTCAATAGTATTGGAATGAATAAGGTAAACTGGGTCCCATACTACAGAACCGTACTCTAAGATACAACGCACAAAAAAATATACAACTGCTTAGTAACTATCGGATCTGAGAATTCTTTACTTCAGCGTTGTTTAAAACCTAGGCTTTTATATGGCTTGTTAGTAAATATGCTCGATGAAGTCAGTTGGTGATCCAAAAGGACCCCAATTGTTCATAGATGAGCCATATTCAATTTAGCGGCCATTAAAATAATAACTTGATTGTATACTACCCAGTCTAAACAAGTAAAAGCGTGCTAAGTTCGGCCGGGCCGAATCTTATATACCCTCCACCATGGAGCGCATTTGTCAGTTCTTTTCCCGGCATCTCTTCTTAGGCAAAAAATGATATAAGAAAAGAAAGAAAGAACAAGTAAAAGCATGCTAAGTTCGACCGGGCCGAATCTTATATACCCTCCACCATTGTCCTATAGACCAATTCAGACCATAATAAACACGTATGTTAATGGTCATGAGAGAATCCGTAGTACAAAATTTCAGGCAAATCGGATAATAATAGCGACCTCAAGAGGCTCAAGAAGTCAAGATCCCAGATCGGTTTATATGGCAGCTATATCAGGTTATGAACCGACTTGTACTTTATTTGACATAGTTGTTGAAAGTAACAATAAAAAACATCTTGCGAAATTTCAGCCAAATCGGATAGAAATTGAGCCCTCTAGAAGCTCAAGAAGTCAAGTCCCCAGATCTGTTTATATGACAGCTATATCAGGTTATGGCCGATTTGAACCATATTTGGCACAGTTGTTGGATATCATAACAAAATAGTACGTGCCAGAATTCATTCAAATTGGATAAGAATTGCCCACTCTAGAGGCTCAAGAAGTCAAGACCCAAGATCGGTTTATATGGCAGCTATATCAGGTTATAAACCGATTTGAACTAAACTTGGCACAATTGTTGGATATCATAACAAAACACGTCGTGCAAAATTTCATTCCAATCGGATAAGAATTGCGCACTCTAGAGGCTCAAGAAGTCAAGACCCAAGATCGGTTTATATGGCAGCTATATCAAAACATGGACCGATATGGCCCATTTACAATACCAACCGACCTACACCAATAAGAAGTATTTGTGCAAAATTTCAAGCGGCTAGCTTTACTCCTTCGGAAGTTAGCGTGCTTTCGACAGACCGACGGACGGACATGGCTAGATCGACATAAAATTTCACGACAATCAAGAATATATATACTTTATGGGGTCTCAGACGAATATTTCGAGCAGTTACAATCAGAATGACGAAATTAGTATACCCCCCATCTTATGGTGGAAGGTATAAAAATCAGCTATTAGAGCGATATCAAGATATGATCCGGTTTGCACCACAATTAAATTATATGTTGGAGACCTGTGTAAAATGTCAGCCAATTCGAATAAGAATTGCGCCCTTTGGGGGCTCAAAAAGTAAAATAGAGAGATCGATTTATATGGGAGCTGTATCGGGCTATAGACCGATTCAGACCATAATAAACACATATGTTGATGGTCATGAGAGGATCCTTCGTACAAAAATTCAAGCAAATCGGATAAGAATTGCGCTCTCTAGAGGCCCAAGAAATCAAGACCCAAGATCGGTTTATATTGCAGCTATATCAGGTTATGGACCGATGTGAACCATACTTGGCACAGTTATTGGATATCCTAACAGAACACGTCGTGCACAATTTCATTCAAATCGGATAAGAATTGCGCACTCTAGAGGCTCAAGAAGTCAAGACCCAAGATCGGTTTATATGGCAGGTATATCAGGTTATACACCGATGTGAACAATACTAGGCACAGTTGTTGGATATCATAACAAAACACGTAGTGCAAAATTTCATTCCAATCGGATAAGAATTGCGCACTCTAGAGGCTCAAGAAGTCATGACCCAAGAGCGGTTGATATGGCAGCTATATCAGGTTATGGACCGATGTGAACAATACTTGGCACAGTTGTTGGATACAATAACAAAACACGTAGTGCAAAATTTCATCCCAATTGGGTAAGAATTGCGCACTCTAGAGGCTCAAGAAGTCAAGACCCAAGATCGGTTTATATGGCAGCTATATCAGGTTATGGACCGATTTGAACCATACTTGGCACAGTTGTTGGATATCATAACAAAACACGTCGTGCAAAATTTCTTCCAAATCGGATAAGAATTGCGCTCTCTAGAGGCTCAAGAAGTCAAGACCCAAGATCGGTTTATATGGCAGCTATATCAAAACATGGACCGATATGGCCCATTTACAATACCAACTGACCTACACTAATAAGAAGTATTTGTGCAAAATTTCAAGCGGCTAGCTTTACTCCTTCGGAAGCTAGCGTGCTTTCGACAGACAGACGGACGGACGGACGGACGGACGGACAGACGGACGGACGGACGGGCGGACGGACATGGCTAGATCGACATAAAATTTCACGACGATCAAGAATATATATACTTTATGGGGTCTCAGACGAATATTTCGAGTAGTTACAATCAGAATGACGAAATTAGTATACCCCCCATCTTATGGTGGAGGTTATAAAAAGGTCATATGCTTAAATTTTTTAATGTTTAGTTCCAGTAGATTGTTTTTTGCACCAGTCAAAAAAAACTGTTAAGATCAGATTGCAGTAAACTGTGATACGTCTCGAGATTTTACGACAGAAATATTTTGACATCGTCCGCTTACATAAGTACATTAGAGTGGCATATAGTGGAACCTCAGAACTTACATAAATTTTATTAGACACTGCATTACCAAATTTCACCATTTGTGATCTGCCAATAAAGTACGACTTTATCCAATTTAATAACGTAGGACCGAATCCTATGTAGTGCAACTTGGTTAATGACAATCTATGATTTATCTTATCGAATGTCTTATTGGAATCAGTATAAATACAGTTTGTCTGGTATTTCTTCCTAAATTCATCGTTCACAACCGTAGTGAGCTCTATAATAGTCGTTAATGTCGATCGATGTTTTTGAAAACCATGCTGGCTTTTGATAAAATAGATACTGATAAAATAGATGCTGATACTGAATCTGTTACAAGTTTCTCAAATAATTTTGGTATAGCATAAAGCTTCGCGATACCTCTATAATTAGAAACGGCATTTCTCTTACCCGACTTAAATAAAGGATCGATGTAAGACTCCTTCCACAATTCAGAAAAATACCCAGAATATAAAGATTTGTTGAAGAGTATGGAAAGAAGAAGAGCAAGATTTTCCGCACAATGTTTCAGTATGCATGATGGAATTCCATCTGGCCTAGAAGCTGCCATTCTTTAAAGGCATCTTAAGTTTTCCAACACAGTAGAAACATAAAAACCATTTTATATATATAGAACTATATAGAATTTATTCTTTCTGTTCTTCAGTTTCGACAACGCAGGAGTATATCACAGAGGACCAACATTCGTAAAGGGTACTCTCTTTGGAACAATTTCTGATACATAGTATCTCAGAGTTCTATAGAACATTTGTAACATGTCATCTAAAGAATTCATTGAATGAATAGTATTCCAGTCCATTGAACTCAGAATTCAATTTAATGTAATCTGTTTTTGAGAAGCAATATACAGACTTATTTTGATATGATTTCCTAGGACATGTAGAAAGGAACGATAGAGGGATTGGAAGGTTTATAGTTGGGTGATATTTATCATCTGGAGGGGTAATGGGGTAAAAAGGAAAAAGCAATATATCGCGGGGATGACTTACGAATATGAGGTCAAGGAGTCTTCCACATGAGTTATATCATTTCATTTATTTGCGACAGACTAAAACTCTCAATCCATTTAATGTCTGGCAGATTAAAGTCACCAACAGTGATTAATATATCGTTTGACCTTGCATAGTGGAAGGCATGTAGAATAAATGAAATGTGTTTCATGTACGTTTCAACGTTTAAAGACGGAGGAATATATGATCAGGTAATAAATATGGATAAATATCTAAGACGGGTCTTAACAGCGACAATTACAATATCAACCGGTGTGGGAAAGACAATTTCTTCAGTAGGTAATACAGAAGAAACAGCTAGCAAGACACCACCAGCTCTTCTTTTGGAACTAGCTACACTATCACGTCTAAACTTTTGACAAAAAATTTCGCTGTCATGAATGTTACTTTGAAGCCAGGTTTCAGTACCGGCTGAAAATTTTGTGTTTAAACCTTGAACATTTTGATAAACCATATTAAAGGTATCAACAGAAATTAGTTTTTTGATTTAGTATTACGTAGATAAACTATATCAGCGGCGGAAAACAGTATTATAACTTTGTGCATTTGTTTACAATGCTAAGAAGGAGAAGACCTAGATCCATTGATAAGTATATCGATCGGCTTAGTATCACTTTCTTATTCTATTGTCCGTCTGTACGGCTGTCTGTCTGTCTATCCATATATTTTTGTGATCAAGGTACAGTTCACCTTTGTTGCAAGATTTTCATAAAATTTGCACAAGCAATTTTTTTGGTCTAGGGACATTCGCTGTTGATTTTGGATAAAATAGGTCCAGATGTAGATACAGCTCCCATTTATATCTTTAATCCGATATATCCTTTTAAAGCTGTAGAAGCCACAATTTTAATCCGATCTTTTCAAAATTTGACATAAAGTGCTCTTTTTGAGTTTTTACTATAAACAAATGGTCAAATTCTTACTTTGTGGGAATATGATGAAAAGTGTACCATTTTGAAATCCAAGAAGTTTATTCATGAAATCGGATTTGTCAAACATTTGTCCGATCTGGAAAAATACAGCACTTATACATAGTGGTCTGAAAAAAGTACCAAATAGCGGTAAAATCGAGTGATAAATGTGAATTTTGGGGGTACAAAACCTTAAATCGGAATAAGTCTATAAGGCAGGATAAAGATAAATCTAATCCAGCTTAAATTGGATCGTAAATGCTCCTTTTATGGGTTCATGACCCAATGTCGTAAGATTGGTATATATAGTAGCTTTCAATTTCAAATATGTTCCGATATGGAGCACATTTGGGTCGGATGACGGAAAGCTTAAAAAACTCACAGTTTCAAATTGCAGCAAATTCGGATAATAAATGTGGCATTAATGGCCTTAAGACCCTAAATCTATATGGCAGCTATATCTAACTATAGTCCGATCTTAACCATATTTGAGTCAGATTTTGGGAAGCTTAAAAAAACTCACAGTTTCAAATTTTAGGGAAATCGGATAATAAATGCAGTTTTTATGGCCTCAACATCCTAAATAGGCAGATCGGTATATATGGCAGCTACATCAAAATATGCTCCTATCTAGACCATATTCGGGTGGGATTACGGTAGGCTTAAAAAAGCTAACTGTATTAAATTTCACAAAAATCGAAAAATAAATGCGCGTTTTATAGGCTCAAACCCTAAATCAGAAGAACGGTCTATATGGCAGCTGTATCCAAGTGCGATCCGATTTGGCCCATGTTCGGACTTAACAATTCGGATCTGTGGAAAATTTCAGCTCAATATCTCAATTTTACAAGGCTGTAGCGTGATGCAAGCACATGAATGTTATGTTGGGTGTGAGTACAACCCAAGCACAAAGACTAAACTTAAATTCATAACTACTTTTAAAGAGTAGGCAAAAAATAAGCAGTGTCAATGGAAGCGAAAGACGATGCTGTTTGTTCTAAAAATAGACAATTGTTTTTGCTTGCCTTTAGCCGCGCATAGAGTTGGGTAGTTCCGGCTGGAACTAAATCATTGGAACTTATGCAAGTCAGGAACTGCTGACTTGGATAAGTATAAAGGAATCGCAAATGAAAAAGGAGCTAAGGAACTAAGAAAAGGAACTAGTTCCTTTTGTGGAACGAAACTAAAAGGAACGATCACTTAAAGGAACTAAAATGTCCACCTCTTGCCGCGCACATTGTAAACAAGTAACAAGAGTTTGTAACGCAACTGACTAGCAAACGAGAGGACTCGTGTTCAAACCCCACTGGCGTCAAAAGGTGTAATGTAAGGTAATATGGACAAATGGTAAAAATTAAGAGTTTAATCAAAAAGCAATAAATGTAAAATAAAACAAGTAAAAGCATGCTAAGTTCGGCCGGGCCGAATCTTACATACCCTCCATGAATAGCATTTGTCGAGTTCTTTTCCCGGCATCTCTTCTTAGGCAAAACAGGATATAAGAAGAGATTTGCTCTGCTATTAGAGCGATATCAAGATATGGTTTGGTTTGGACCACAATTAAATTATATGTTGGAGACCTGTGTAAAATGTCAGCTAATTCGAATAAGAATTGCGCCCTTTGGGGGCTCAAGAAGTTAAAAAGAGAGATCGATTTATAAGGGAGCTGTATCGGGGTATAGACCGATTCAGACCATAATAAACACGTATGTTGATGGTCATGGCAGAATCCGTCGTACAAAATTTCAGGCAAATCGGATAATAATTGCGACCTCTAGAGGCTCAAGGAGTCAAAATCCCAGATCGGTTTATATGACAGCTATATCAGGTTATGAATCGATTTGAACCATACTTGGCACAATTGTTGGATATCATAACAAAACACGTCGTGCCAAAATTCATTCAAATCGGATAAGAATTCCGCCCTCTAGAGGCTCAAGAAGTCAAGACCCAAGATCAGTTTATATGACAGCTATATCAGGTTATAGACCGATTTTACCATCCTTGGCACAGTTATTGCATATTATAACAAAACACGTCGTGCAAAATTTCATTCCAATCGGACAAGAATTGGACACTCTAGAGGCTCAAGAAATCAAGACGCGAGATCGGTTTTTATGACAGCTATATCAGGTTATAGACCGATTTGAACCATTCTTGGCACAGTTATTGGATATTATAACAATACACGTCGTGCCAAAATTCATTCAAATCGGATAAGAATTGCTCCCTCTAGAGGCTCAAGAAGTCAAGCTCTTTGTGGTAAGAATTGATTAAGTCTCGGTGACAAGTTTGGCTAAGACTGACGTGGTTAAGGGTGCAAAACGAAATAAAACACAAACAATAAACAATAAACAAATTTATGAATATTTTTAATTTTGCTTCCTGACACGTCACTTATATTTTTTCGAATGAATCAAATTTTTCTGTACAATGAAAAGAAAATGGCAATCCAATGCCTACTCAATCTAACATATTTTTTAAAACTCAAAAGTGTTATATAAACTAACAAAGAAAATGAAAACTTAACCTACTTTGTTAAAAATAAATAATTTAAACGATTGAGAATAATAAATGTGGATACACCACAACGAAATAAAACACAAACAATTAACAAATTTATGAATATTTTTAATTTTGCTTCCTGACACGTCACTTATATTTTTTCGAATGAATCAAATTTTTCTGTACAATGAAAAGAAAATGACAATCCAATGCCTACTCAATCTAACATATTTTTATACCCTCCACCATAAGATGGGGGGTATACTAATTTCGTCATTCTGTTTGTAACTACTCGAAATATTCGTCTGAGACCCCAAAAAGTATATATATTCTTGATCGTCGTGACATTTTATGTCGATCTAGCCATGTCCGTACGTCTGTCCGTCCGTCCGTCCGTCTGTCTGTCGAAAGCACGCTAACTTCCGAAGGAGTAAGGCTAGCCGCTTGAAATTTTGCACAAATACTTCATATTAGTGTAGGTCGGTTGGTATTGTAAATGGGCCATATCGGTCCATGTTTTGATATAGCTGTCATATAAACCGATCTGGGGTCTTGACTTCTTGAGGCACTAGAGGATGCAATTCCTATCCGATTTCGCTGAAATTTTGCGTGACGTGTTTTGCTATGAGTTCCAACAACTGTGCTAAGTATAGTTGAAATCAGTTCATAACCTGATAATGCTGCCATATTAACCAATCTTGAATCTTGACTCCTTGAGCCACTACAATGGCCTCCAACATTCAATTTAATTATGATCCGAATCGAACTATAAATTGATATAGCTCCAATAGCATAGCAATTCTTTTTTTATATCCTCCACCATAGGATGGGGGGTATACTAATTTCGTCATTCTGTTTGTAACTACTCGAAATATTCGTCTGAGACCCCATAAAGTATATATATTCTTGATCGTCGTGAAATTTTATGTCGATCTAGCCATGTCCGTCCGTCTGTCCGTCCGTCCGTCCGTCCGTCTGTCTGTCGAAAGCACGCTAACTTCCGAAGGAGTAAAGCTAGCCGCTTTTTTGCACAAATACTTCTTATTAGTGTAGGTCGGTTGGTATTGTAAATGGGCCATATCGGTCCATGTTTTGATATAGCTGCCATACAAACCGATCTTGGGTCTTGACTTCCTGAACCTCTAGAAGTTGCAAATCTTATCCGATTGGAATAAAATTTTGCACGACGTATTTTGTTATGATATCCAACTGTTGTGCCAAGTATGGTTTAAATCGGTACATACCCTGATATAGCTGCCATATAAACCGATCTTGGGTCTTGACTTCTTGAGCCTCTAGAGTGCGCAATTCTTATCCGATTTGAATGAAATTTTGCACGACGTATTTCGTTATTATATCCAACATTGTGCCAAGTATGGTTTAAATCGGTTCATAATCTGGTATAGCTGTCATATAAACCGATCTTGGGTCTTGACTTCTTGAGCCTCTAGAAGGCGAAAATTTTTTCCGATTGGAATGAAATTTTGGACGACGTGTTTTGTTATGACATTCAACAATTGTGCCACGTATGGTTCAAATCGGTTCATAATCTGGTATAGCTGTCATATAAACCGATCTTGGGTCTTGACCTTTTGAGCCTCTAGAGGGCGCAATTATCGTGCGATTTAACTGAAATTTTGCACGTAGTGTTTTGGTATTACTTTCAACAACTGTGCTAAGTATGATTCAAATCGGTTCATAATCTGGTACAGCTGTCATATAAACCGATCTTGGATCTTGGCTTCTTGAGCCAAGTGATGGCGCAATTCTCATCCGATTTGGCTGAAATTTTGCATGAGGTGTTTTGTTATGACTTCCAATAACTGCGCTAAGTATGGTGTAGATCGATATAGAACCTGATATAGCTGCCATATAAACCGATCTGGGATCTTGACTTCTCGAACCTCTAGAGGGCGCAATTCTCATCCGATTTGGCTGAAATTTTGATTTGAAATTTTCATGGCCTTCAACATACGTGTCTGGTATGGTCTGAATCGATCAATAGCTTGAAACAGCTCCCATATAAACCTATCTCCCGATTTTGCTTCTTGAGCCCTTACAAGGCGCAATTCTTATCCGAATGAACTGAAATAATACACAATGACTTCTACAATGTCAATCAGCATTCAATTGTGGTCGGACTATAACTTGATATAGCTCCAGTAGGATAACAGTTCTTATTCAATATTCTATGTTTGTCTAAAAAGAGATACCGCGCATAGAACTCGACAAATGCGATCAATGGTGGAGGGTATATAAGATTCGGACCGGCCGAACTTAGCACGCTCTTACTTGTTTATCCTTTGTTTGCCTAAAAAGAGATACCGGGAATAGAAGTCGACAAATGCGATCCATGGTGGAGGGTATATAAGATTCGGCCCGGCCGAACATAGCACGATTTCACTTGTTACCCTTCATTTGTTTCTTATATCCCAATAAGAAAAAATCGAAATAATGTGGTAATAAATTACGATGTTATTAGACTATATGTTCTTGTCTTCTTACATGTCACTTTTTATACCCACCACCATAGGATGGGGTTATACTAATCTAGTCATTCCTTTTTTTACACCTTGAAATATTTGTCTAAGACCCATTAAAGTATTTATATTCTTAATCATCTCGACGTTCTGGGTCGATCTAGATATGTCCATCCGTCCCTCGAAATCACGATAGCGGTTGAACCCTTAAAGCTAGCCGCTTGAAATTTTGCACAGATACTTAATATTGATGTAGGTCATTGGGGATTGCAAATGAGCCATATAGGTTCAGATTAAAATATAGCTACCATATAAACACCCGATTTCTTGAGCCCTTGGAAGCCGTAATTTTTATCCGATTTGGCTGAAATTTCTTATGCGGTGTTCTGTTACGACTTCCACCAACTGTGCCAAATACGGTCCAAATCAGTCTATAACCTAATATAGTTTCCACGTAGTCCTGTTTCTCGATCATATATGTTCGATTCCTATAAGCTTTAAATTTTGCTGGTTTGACAGAAGTTTCGTAGGTAGAATAAATTATGCCCTACAACTTAATTTATTTTGTATAGATTTTTAGCAGAATCCATGGTGGAGGGTTCTCAAGATTCGGCCCGGCTGAACTTAGCACGCTTTTACTTGTTTGCTTTAATATATTTGTTAATTAAAAACGCAAACCGTTGAGATGATTGGTAAATTTGTACAAAAAGTATCGCGAATATTGTACTTACTTATGAATATCCATTTTGTTTTGGCCAAGGTAACTTCACCACAGGATACACTCAATATTCAGGATGTGTCTGTGCAGCTATCTTTTATACCCTCCACCATAGGATGGGGGTATACTAATTTTGTCATTCTTTTTGTAACACCACGAAATATGCGTCTGAGACCCCATAAAGTATATAAATTCTTGATCGTCATGTCATTTTAAGTCGATCTAGCCATGTCCATCTGTCTGTCCGTCCGTCCGTCTTTCTGTCGAAAGCACGCTAACTTTCGAAGCAATTAAGCTAGCTGCTTGAAATTTCGCACAAAAACTTTTTATTTGTGTGGGACAGTTGAGATTGTAAATCGGCCAAATCCGCCCATGTTTTGATAAGCTGCCATATAAACCGATCTGGGATTTTGACTTCTTGAGCCACTAGAGGGCGCAATTCTCATCCGATTTGGCTGAAATTTTGCATGAGGTGTTTTGTTCTGTCTTCCAATAACCGTGCTAAGTATGGCGCAAATCGGAATATAACCTGATATAGCTGTCATATAAACCGATCTGGGATTTTGATTACTTGAGCCTCTAGAGGGCGCAATTCTCATCCGATTTGGCAGAAACTTTTTACAACGGCTTCTCTCATGACCTTGAACATACGTGTCTAATATGGTCTGAATCGATCAATAGCTTGATACAGCTCCCATACAAACCTATCTCCCGATTTTGCTTCTTGAGCCCCTACAAGGCGCAGTTCTTATCCGAATGAACTGAAATATTACACAGTGACTTCTACAATGCTCGGAATTCATTTATGGTCCGAATCGGACTATAACTTGATATAGCTCCAGTAGCATAACAGTTCTAATTCAATATTCTTTGTTTGCCTAAAAAGAGATACCGAGAGGGAGAGAGAGAGTTTGCCAGAAAAAGAACTCGACAAATGCGATCCATGGTGGAGGGTATATAAGATTCCGCCTGGCCGAACTAAGCACGCTTTTACTTGTTTTGATATAATTATATCGGATTGATTTTTCACTAAATATCTTAAATTAAATCAAAGAACTTTTTTATTATTTAGATCAAAAAATAAAAATATATATAGGTTAGGTTAGGTTGAAAAGAGGATGCAGATATTAATCCGACCCAAGCCACTATGGACATAAAACTAAGCCAGTTATCGGCTTGTTGTGCGCTCTAAAAACTAAAAATTAACCTCTAGAAAGAAAATTTTAAGTTAGGAATTTCGTGCTACTTACCAAATCCTTTATTGTTTTCAATACCACTTCCCTAAGTTGGTTCATGTCTGGTATTGTGTCTCCACCTAATGCCGGTATCTGTTAGACGCGAAAGCCGGGCAATGACGAAGGAAACGCTCCAACGACTCATCATCTTCGCTGCATACCCTACACATGCCAGCACACTATCATAGCTTCGATTATACCGCAATTGGATGAGCTGCTCCCATCCTCAATCCATTCTTCCATCGCCTTTAGTCTCATAGCCGCAGTGGCCGCCTCACACTTAATCTGTATGTCAATGGGTCGGATATCTAGAATAGTCTCCAGTGCCCTAGTGGGCGTGGTCCTCATCACTCCGCCTATACCAGGGCAACATGTTCTCTGAACCTGTTGTATGGTCCTTATGTTGCACTTTTTCTCCATAGCAGTCCACCAAACTACTGAGGCGTAAGTAAGTATTGGTCTAATCACGATCCTGTAGAGCCAGTGGACTATCCTCGGATTCAGGCCCCATTTTGAGCCAACGGCCCAGCATCTGTGAGCCTTCTCAGTACGCTCCTGAATGCGACACTTCCAATTCAGTTTCCTGTCCAAGATCACACCTAAGTGTTTGACCTGGTCAGATATCGACGTCTTCTAATTGAGGAAATGTGGTGCGTTAAATTGGCCCACCTTCTTCTTACTCGTAAACAGACATATTTCAGTCTTCTCTGGGTTAACATTGAGACCTATGGTTCTAGCCCAGTCATATGCCATATGATAGACCCTTTTGGCCTACCCCTAGGAGTGGCGATAAAATGCCCCCTATGGCGTGCCCTGTGCCACTTTCTCCCTTATATTTATGCCATGGGACACACAATTTATCCATCTGTTCCTTAGCATATGGTTTATCCAGTCTCTAAGAACCGAGTCCACCCGGTACTGGTCTAGGGATTGGATCGGTGTGTCGGTCTGCACATTATTAAAAGTCGCCTCGATGTCAATGCATACCGCCAGTGTGTACGTTTTGGCATCGAAGAGTTCTTCTATTTTATGCACTACCTCGTGCAGGGCAGTCTCCACCGACCTTCCCTTGGCTAGGTATGCTGTTTGTATTTGAGCAGTTCCTGGATGTCCCACTCTTTATCATGGTGTCCACAATACGTTTCATGGTTTTGAGTAGAAAAGACGTAAGGCTTATAGTTCTGTAGGCCTTTGGTGTCGCATAACTTGATTTGCCTGGCCAGAGGGGCCAGAGAGTCTGCCTCTTTCTGTAGTAACGCCGGAAATATTCCATCAGGTCCGGGTGACTTAAATCATTATTCCGGTGTATCCGCGAGTCCCTTCGTATCCGGTGGAAAATGGGTTTTCATCAAAAGCCTCAACATGTCCTCCGTTGTCTTTGCTTTCATTCCATGTCGTCTACTAAAGTTTCAGTTTGGGCTTGGGTTTTTGAGAGAAACTTTTTATACCCTCCACCATAAGATGGGGGGTACACTAATTTCGTCATTCTGATTGTAACTACTCGAAATATTCGTCTGAGACCCCATAAAGTATATATATTCTTGATCGTCGTGAAATTTTATGTCGATCTAGCCATGTCCGTCCGTCCGTCCGTCCGTCTGTCTGTCGAAAGCACGCTAACTTCCGAAGGAGTAAAGCTAGCCGCTTGAAATTTTGCACAAATTCTTCTTATTAGTGTAGGTCGGTTGGTATTGTAAATGGGCCATATCGGTCCATGTTTTGATATAGCTGCCATATAAACCGATCTTGGGTCTTGACTTCTTGAGCCTCTAGAGTGCGCAATTCTTATCCGATTGGAATGAAATTTTGCACGACGTATTTTGTTATGATATCCAACAACTGTGCCAAGTATGGTTCAAATCGGTTTACAACCTGATATATCTGCCATATAAACCGATCTTGGGTCTTGACTTCTTGAGCCTCTAGAGTGCGCAATTCTTATCCGATTGGAATGAAATTTTGCACGACGTGTTTTGTTATGATATTCAACAACTGTGCCAAGTATGGTTCAAATCGGTTCATAACCTTATATAGCTGTCATATAAACCGATCTTGGGTCTTGACTTCTTGAGCTTCTAGAGGGCGCAATTCTTATCCAATTTGAATGAATTTGGGCACGTAGTATTTTGTTATGATATCCAACAACTGTGCCAAATATCGGTTCATAACCTGATATAGCTGTCATATAAACAGATCTGGGGACTTGACTTCTTGAGCCTCTAGAGGTCGCAATTATTATCCGATTTGCCTGAATTATTGCACGACGGATTCTCTCATGACCATTAACATACGTGTTTATTATGTTCAGAATCGGTCTATAGCCCGATACAGCTCCCATATAAATCGATTTCTCTATTTTACTTCTTGAGCCCACAAAGACATTTTACACAGGTCTCCAACTTAAACATAATTTAACTGTGGTCCAAATCTTACCATATCTTAATATCGCTCTAATAGCAAAGCAAATCTTTTCTTATATCCTTTTTTTTTGCCTAAGAAGAGATGCCGGGAAAAGAACTCGACAAATGCGATCCATGGTGGAGGGTATATAAGATTCGGCCCGGCCGAACTTAGCACGCTTTTACTTGTTTATCTTGGCGGCGTCATTAACGCTATCGACCTGTTTGCTTCTAGGAGGAACGTTTTGCCGCTCTGATAAATTTCTTGTATTCCTTAAACCGTGTGTAATACACATCCCAATAAGCTTCCGCTTTTCTACGACGTGCTCTGTTAAAAAGTCTGCGGGCATCTTTCCAAATAATGCAAATCTCCCCGGTCATCCAGGGTTTTTCTTGGACTGATTTCCTTTCCCGAAGAGGACAACTATCTTCGAAGGACCCCACCAGTGCAGTCGTAATCCTGTTGACATTTTCGTCAATGTCTTCTATGCATGGGCAATCTAAATTATCTTGCCCAAGTCTTCTGCTTAGTACCCTTCTGTCCAGTTGGTTTTCAACTTATTCCGGAAGATTATCGGATTCGGCGCTGGCCGTGCTATTCTAAACCTAATGGAGCGATGGTCAGAGAAAGAGTGTTTCATGGAGACCCTCCAATCCTGAATCTTATCTATTAGATTTTCCAAACATATCGTCACATCTTATACCTCCTCCCTAATCCTATTAGCAAAGGAAGCGGTGTTACCAATATTAAGTGTTATTAGGTCGTTAGTATTCAAGAACTCTGCCAGGGCTTGGCCTTGCTAATTAGTGTTGGTACTACACCACGAAATGTGGTAAGAGTTCGCACCGTACCCTATTAGTATCTCGTATTCTGTCTGTTTTGCTTTCCTCACCAGCCGTTGCAGCTCCGACGTGGGTGGCGGTGTCGCAAAGTCGAATGCCAGATAAAGTGATGCCAAGTATGCTCCACCGTCTCCCTGTCTCACCACTGTTACATCCGACGTTGACTACTCTGGGGAAAATATATAACTCAAATTTGTATGACAAATAACGCAGGTCCTTGGCCGAGTACCATTGTTAGCATAGAATAATTGGTAGTTGATATGGTTTAATCCAGAATCTTTGCTCCGGGTCGTCCATGACTTCTGAATTAAGGCAATATGAATCTTGCCCTTGGTGATTTTCTCCATCAGAGCGTGTGTAGCAGTCTCGCTCCGGTGGATGTTGATCTGGATTACCTCATTCATTGGTCCTCCAGTAAATGGGCATCTTGGGAGTGATGATCTCAACGCCCGCTCCCTATTCTTAAGACTGCATTGACTTTCCTGTTACTGCACTTCCTGATGTCATCGTTTTAGGCTCATTGCCTAGTCTAGTCCTCCGACTTTTTATAAAGTCGGTAATGGATCCATCGTCAGGTCCCTATTCGTTAAGCTTTATTGGGTTTCCATTCCCTGTTCTGACTGGTGTTTCAATACTAGGATCTTTGCCTATCTTAGCCTTCCAAAACTTAAGTAAATGGGCTTCATGGGGGAAGGTGATGGTACCATCATCGGCTCCCTGTTCGTTGGGTTGCATTAAGTCTCCTGTAGCTGCGCTGCCTAATGTTTCAATATTAGGATCTTTACCTATCCCAGTATTCCGAATCTTTAAGTCGCTGATGGTTCCGTCGTCGGGTTCCTGTTTGTTGGGCTGAGTTGGGTCTCTCGCCACTGCCACTGATATTTTAGTATTATGATCATTGCTTCTCCTAGTCTTTCCAATATTGAGAGATGCCGTGATTGTCTCGTTGTCGGCCCCCTGTTTGTTGGGCTGCATTGAGTCACCCGCCACTGCACGGCCTGGTGGCGCAAAATGATAATTTCTGCCTATCCTAGTCTTCCCAATCTTGAACAAGTAAAAAGGCGTTAAGTTTCGCCGGGCCGAACTTTGGATACCCACCACCTCGGGTATATATGTAAACCACCTTTCATCAAAATTCGGTGAAAATTTCATACCTTATACTCATATACCTCATACCGATCTGAACTATATACGACACGATGTCGAAAAGCCGAACATAAGTCCCTGTGTCAAATTTCAGTGAAATCGGATTATAAATGCGCTTTTATGGGGCCAAGACTTTAAATCGAGATATCGGTCTACATGGCAGCTATATCCAAATTTGGACCGATTTGGGCCAAGTTGCATAAACATGTCGAAGAGCCTAACACAAAGCACTGTCCCAAATTTCGGCGAAATCGGACAATAAATGCCTTTTTTATGGGCCCTAAACCTTAAATCCAGAGATCGGTCTATATGGCAGCTATATTCAAATCTGGACCGATCTTGGCAAAATTGAAGAAGAACGTCGAAGAGCATAACCAAACTTACTGTCTCAAATTTCAGCGACATCGGACAATAAATGCGACTTTTATGGCCCCAAAACCTAAAACCTAGATATCGGTCTATATGGCAGTTATATCAAAATCTGGACCGATCTGTGCGATATTGCAGAAGTATGTCAAGGGGCTTAACTTAACTCACTGTTCCAACATTCGGCGACATCGGACAATAAATGAGCATTTTATGAGCCCAAAACCATAAATCAAGAAATCGGTCTATATGGCAGCTATATCCAAATCTGAACCGATCTGGACCAAATTGAAGAAATATGCAAAGGGCCTAACACAACTCACTATCCCAAATTTCAGCAAACTCGGATAATGAATGTGGCTTTTATGGGCCTTACACCATAAATCGGAAGATCGATCTATATGGCAGCAATATCCAAATTTGAACCGATCTTAGCCAAATTAACGAAGGATGTCGATGGGCTTTACACAATTCACTGACCCGAATTTCATCAAAATCGGATAATAAATGTAGCTTTTGTGGGCCTAAGATCCAATTTAACGAAGGATGTCGACGGGCCTCACACAATTCACTGTCCCGAATTTCAGCGAAATCGGATAATAAATGTGGCTTTTATGGGCCTAAGACCCTAAATTGGCGGATCGGTCTATATGGGGGCTATATCAAGATATAGTCCGATATAGCCCATCTTCGAACTTAACCTGCTTATGGACAAAAAAAGAATCTGTGCAAAATTTCAGCTCAATATCTCTATTTTTAAAGACTGTAGCGTGATTTCAACAGACAGACGGACAGACGGAAGGACATGTCTAGATCGTCTTAGATTTTTACGCTGATCAAGAATATATATACTTTATGGGGTCGGAAATGGATATTTCGATGTGTTGCAAATGGAATGACAAAATGAATATACCCCCATCCTTCGGTGGTGCGTATAAAAAGACAGCTTTGCTCACGTAGTGCACCAAGCCTTTAGTCTTGTGGTGTATCCACATTTATTATTCTCAATCGTTTAAATTATTTATTTTTAACAAAGTAGGTAAAGTTTTCATTTTCTTTGTTAGTTTATATAACACTTTTGAGTTTTAAACAAGTAAAAGCGTGCTAAGTTCGGCCGGGCCGAATCTTACATACCCTCCACCATGAATCGCGTTTGTCGAGTTTTTTTCCCGGCATCTCTTCTTAGGCAAAACAGGATATAAGAAGAGATTTGCTCTGCTATTAGAGCGATATCAAGATATGGTCTGGTTTGGACCACAATTAAATTATACGTTGGAGACCTGTGTAAAATGTCAGCCAATTCGAATAAGAATTGCGCCCTTTGGGGGCTCAAGAAGTAAAAAAGAGAGATCAATTTATATTGGAGCTGTATCGGGGTATAGACCGATTCAGACCATAATAAACACGTATGTTGATGGTCATGGCAGAATCCGTCGTACAAAATTTCAGGCAAATCGGATAATAATTGCGACCTCTAGAGGCTCAAGGAGTCAAGATCCCAGATCGGTTTATATGACAGCTATATCAGGTTATGAATCGATTTGAACCATACTTGGCACAGTTGTTGGATATCATAACAAAACACGTCGTGCCAAATTTCATTCAAATCGGATAAGAATTCCGCCCTCTAGAGGCTCAAGAAGACAAGACCCAAGATCAGTTTATATGACAGCTATATCAGGTTATGGACCGATTTGGACCATCCTTGGCACAGTTGTTGGATATCATAACAAAACACGTCGTGCAAAATTTCATTCCAATCGGATAAGAATTGCGCACTCTAGAGGCTCAAGAAGTCAAGACCTAAGATCGGTTTATATGGTAGCTATAGCAGGTTATGGATCGATTTGAACCATACTTGGCACAGTTATTGGATATTATAACAAAACACGTCGTGCAAAATTTCATTCCAATCGGACAATAATTGCACACTCTAGAGGCTCAAGAAATCAAGACCCAAGATCGGTTTTTATGACAGCTATATCAGGTTATAGACCGATTTGAACCATTCTTGGCACAGTTGTTGGATATTATAACAAAACACGTCGTGTCAAAATTCATTCAAATCGGATAAGAATTGCGCCCTCTAGAGGCTCAAGAAGTCAAGACCCAAGATCGGTTTATATGACAGCTATATCAAAACATGGACCGATATGGCCCATTTACAATACCAACCGACCTACACTAATATGAAGTATTTGCGCAAAATTTCAAGCGGCTAGCTTTACTCCTTCGGAAGTTAGCGTGCTTTCGACAGACAGACGGACGGACGGACAGACGGACGGACATGGCTAGATCGACATAAAATGTCACGACGATCAAGAATATATATACTTTTTGGGGTCTCAGACGAATATTTCGAGTAGTTACAAACAGTATGACGAAATTAGTATACCCCCTTATGGTGGAGGGTATAAAAATATGTTAGATTGAGTAGGCATTGGATTGTCATTTTCTTTTCATTGTACAGAAAAATTTGATTCATTCGAAAAAATATAAGTGACGTGTCAGGAAGCAAAATTAAAAATATTCATAAATTTGTTAATTGTTTGTGTTTTATTTCGTTGTGGTGTATCCACATTTATTATTCTCAAACGTTTAAATTATTTATTTTTAACAAAGTAGGTTAAGTTTTCATTTTCTTTGTTAGTTTATATAACACTTTTGAGTTTTAAAAAATATGTTAGATTGAGTAGGCATTGGATTGCCATTTTCTTTTCATTGTACAGAAAAATTTGATTCATTCGAAAAAATATAAGTGACGTGTCAGGAAGCAAAATTAAAAATATTCATAAATTTGTTTATTGTTTGTGTTTTATTTCGTTTTGCACCCTTAACCACGTCAGTCTTAGCCAAACTTGTCACGGGGACTTGATCAATTCTTACCACAAAGAGCCCACTTCTATGCGACCAAACCTTCGTTTCGTATCCTTACATGCGTTCCGTCGCATATTTACTGCCCAATCCCTTGATGAAGACCGTAGCCTTTGTGAGCTGGGGGATGTCCGTCTTTCTCACCAGGTCAAACTTTGCGCTCTCCCAGGGAGCGTGAATACCTCTGACGAGCTGTTTGACGGTATCAATACATTCCGCCGATGCAAAACGCAGTGTAAAGATGTTCCCTCTAAAATCGCAGCTCATTATTTGTATGGGTGGACCCTCTACAGAGTTCCACACATGCTCAAAAATCCGATCGTTAACTAGATCCTCCACTTGGGACCGATGATCTGGTGGAACCCTACCAGATGCACAGCCGATATTGATGACTACGAATATTTCGAGTAGTTACAAGCAGAATGACGAAATTTGTATACCCCCCCATCCTATGGTTGAGGGTATAAAAATTCAAATAGAATTTCAAGGATGAACTGAAGCCAAATCCAAATAAATTAAAGTCATTCAAGATTTAGGGTTACCAAGAACATAAAAACAAATTAAGAGCTTTTTAGGAATATCCGGTTATTATCGAAAATTTGTTAAAGTTTATGCAAAAGTTGTACAACTTACAACACAATACCTGAACAAGTAAAAAGGCGTTAAGTTCGGCCGGGCCGAACTTTGGATAACCACCACCTCGGGTATATATGTAAACCACCTTTCATCAAAATTCGGTGAAAATTTCATACCTTATGTCCCATATCAGTTTTATCAAAATAGGTTTCGATTTGGACCAAATAATAATAAGTATACTAGTTAAATCTTAAAATAAACCGATCTGAACTATATACGACACGGTTGTCGAAAAGTCTAATGTAAGACACTGCGTCAAACTTCAGTGAAATCGGATTATAAATGCGCCTTTTATGGGGCCCAGACTTTAAATAGAGATATTGCTCTACATTGCAGCTATATCCAAATCTGGACCGATTTGGGACAAGTTGCATAAAAATGTTGAAGAGCCTAATACAAATCACTGTCCCAAATTTCAGCGAAATCGGATAATAAATGCGCCTTTTATGGGGCCAAGACTTTAAATCGAGATAACGGTCTATATGGCAGCTACAGCCAAATCTGGACCGATCTGTGCGATATTGCAGAAGTATGTCAAGGCCCTTAACCTAACTTACTGTCCCAAATTTCGGCGACATCGGACAATAAATGAGCATTTTATGGGCACAAAACCATAAATCAAGAAATCGGTCTATATGGCAGCTATATCCAAATCTGAACCGATCTGGACCAAATTGAAAAAAGATCTCGAAGGGGCTAACACAACTCATTGTCCCAAATTTTAGCAAAATCGGATAATAAATGTGGGTTTTATGGCCTAACACCATAAATCGGAGGATCGGTCTATATGGCAGCTATATCCAAATCTGAACCGATCTGAGCCAAATTGACGGAGGATGTCGACGGGCCTAACACAACTCACTGTTCAAAATTTCAGCAAAATCGGTTAATAAATGTGGCTTTT